>NC_084469.1:86985917-87083417 GCF_027409185.1 Cynocephalus volans | reverse complement strand
ATTATACACGGATTCTGCTTTTGGCGAGCGCTGGAACAGAATCACCGAGGGGGCCAAGATTGGCAGGGCCAGGGTCTGTCACAGGGCTGGCAGTCACCTTGGGGCTGGAGCCAAGGCTCGCGTGGGGTGGGCTCTCCCAGTCGACACAACAGGACAGGACACGAAGCCAGCCTGGCCTCTCTTGCAGACATCGCTTCCCACTGAGCGGGATCCGGGCAAGGTGACTGCACATATCAAGGAGGGCTCTGAACGGGTCCCTGCCAGGATCTTGAATACAACCCATGTATGGAAATTGCCGACAAAAGAAATTAAGAGCAGGAACGCTGTGATTAGACTAATGCATTGATCAAGTCAGACCCTCTCTGTTTCACTGCCAGCATGCCCCATATGAAAGCATCATTAAAGAAACTCCACCGTCTCTCCTACTAATGGTCTACGATTTGAACATGCCCCAGTGATTGACAAGTGATGCCAGGGCTGCCTGTGTTGTCTTAAAAAAGCCACATCAGATCAGCAGAAGCTTAAAGCAAAGCATAAATTATAGATACACGTCTGTTTCTTTGATGATGTGAGACTCATAGGTGCATCTCTCTTCCATCACACAAAGAATTGCACTTTCAGGAGGCCTTTTCACGATGTCACATCATATTTGAAAAAACAACAGAGAAAACAGAAATGTTGTTCTCCAATTTTCTTCCTTCCTTTCTTTCTCTGATTCTTAAAACAAAATATTTTAAACAAACATCCTGCTTCAAAGGCAGCCTGGAAGTTTTCCATTTTGGAGAAATTAATTAAACATAAAATAAGTGTTTAAATACAAAGTTCAATGCAGCAAGGATTATTGCATCATGGCTGCATCTATCTGTCAACGTTGCTAACTGTTTTGCTGCCTGTTAGAGGCAGGGTTACTGAATTGGAATATTCTCAGCATCTTGGTGGTTCAAAAACAAAGACGTTTGGAAAGTATTAACAGAGGCATTCTCTGCTTCGTAAATTTTATTGTCAGCTGGTGATACAATTTCCTTATTACAAAGTTCTAAAAGTCTTCCGTAGAAATATTTAGGGGGCACTGTGGGAAAAGGGAGGAGAAAAAATTAAAATGTGCCTGCAGTATAGGAAAGGGTGGATAAAATACAGACAGGAGAAATCTCCTCTCTCCACCCCACCAGTCAGGAGGTACCCAGTTCTACGGCCACTCTATAGGCTTTTCTAGCTCGACTTTTCATCATGAATGTTGCCCTCACTCGAGCTTACAAGTAGTATTTTTTTTCATCAATTGATTCAAATCACAGACTCTCAAGCTTCTGGAAAGAGTGACCTCCTGGCCCTAGAAGACTCACACCAGGGAGCCAGCCCAAGCTTCCAGAGAGCCCCTTCCTGACATTTCCAGGTGAAGACAACACTTACAAGGTTACAAACTCAGAGTTCCTTTTTGACTAAAACAGAAATTCCTGCCAGAGCCAAATTGAGTTCAGTAGAATTAGCTCATAGTCTGTACTTGGAAAATACTCATCGTGTATCACTTTTCTTAGAGATAAGAGATTTCCTTTTTTCCCAAGGTGCCAGGATCTCTACATTGACATAATTCTACACAAATCACTCTGGTGGTGTAACTTAGAGTGTCCCAATCCCCTCTGGACCCTGGCCTCTGTAACTGGGCCATCACTCACTTAGTCTCACCTTATCTTTAAATAAATGTAACCAGAAGGGACTTGTTCAGCTCGCCACCTCTTGAGTGATGTGAATTATTTATATGGTCTTCATATGCATTCGTTAAGCTGCACACAGCCAAGAGGAGAAGAGCTGTTTGTCTCTTGTTCAGCCAGAAGGGTGAGACCGCAAGGTCGGGGTGAGTAGCAAGAACATCCGGAATATTTGTCCTGGCTTGGCCAGGAAGCATAGGGATCACCCGGAGCTGTTGTCTTTGTCAGGCTCCTGGGCAGTGAAGCTTCAGAGGGAGGTACCGAGGCTCCCAGTCCACCAGGGTGGGAGTCCCAGGCCCTAGCCCGTAACCACCTGACTCGTGGCAATAAGCCCTGCAATACAGGCTCTGAATGCAGGCTTCATTGGGCTGCCAGAAAAAGACATGGTTAATAAAAAGAGGTAAAAAAAAATGTTGTAGCACCATGGAAGTTTCCAAAAAATAAAAATAAATTAATTAATTAATAATAATAATCAGTCTGATATGATCCCTAAGACAAAGCCATGGTCTGGTTAATTGGACATTCTGGTTAATGAAGATCTACCACATGGTGCTGAGAAAAGAATGAGTCTGGGGGTTAAAAGTGCTGGGCTTGAGCCTCTCCGGGCTTCATCTGTGAAATGAATACAACTTGTCCTCCTCACAAAATTGGCATGAACATGAGATGGAATAATCTATGCAAAAAGTGTTTTCTAAGCTCTGAGATGCTACATAATTGTCTGCTATACGTTGATGTCACTGAGTAGGCAAATTTCAAACTACAAAGCTTAGGGACTATCTTCTTTCTCTCAGCCCTTGCTGGAGCATGTTTATTTTCCCATGAGAATTCAGAAGGCACTTTCCCAGCCCCTGAGTCTCTAGCTTTCACTGTGAGCAGTGATTAGGGCCATGTAAACTTCCTGGGTATTTGAGGTCTGTTTGGGATTGTGGTTTAACAAGAACTTTCCCTGTTTCACACAGGACTCTGGAATATTCAACCTGGAAAGGAACCTGGAACCATCTAGTCCAGATGGCTCAGACTGTGTCCAGGGGAGTCTCTTCTGGGGCAGTGGGTGGGTCTGGGGCAAGTCCAGGGCTCTGGGGCTCCTACCTTAATTCATCTGTTAAGTTATGAAAGACTCCTTCAGACCAAGGATTGCAAGGCAAAAGTAACTTTGAAAAACCTCCAGATAGTCTAAATTACATGGAAGGAAACTGAGGCTTAGAAAGAAAGAACTTGCAAACCATCTTCAGTGAATTAGAGTACAGGCCTCCAGACTCCCCCTCCAGCGCTCAGCCTGTAGCCTTGAGCTCCCTCCTGCAGCTCTTGCATCTCCAAATGTCTAAGGGCCTGAGGAAAACAGGCGTGTGTTTTGTGGATGAGGCGCATGGTCTGGTGAGGTTTCCAGGAGAGGCATGTCTATTTCCTGAGAGTGGTAGAAAATCGGTTCTTCCTGATCTTACACCTGCTTTAGGATGCCTCTGGGTTGGTGGGTATTTGGATTGCTGCCATCTTAGTTAGGAAGGGGGCATCTGAGATCTTTGCTTTTGTCCTAAAGAGCATTTCCCTTTACTTTATCAGAATCCTCCCAACCCCAGGAACTGACCTGGCCCCACCACCTGATATTCCACAACATTCTCTCAAAAGCAACAGAAAGACCCCAAGATATTCTAGGCAATTCATTGGTATGATCAAGTATTTTGGAGATCTATTGGCATTTGCTTCCTGGTCTCTGTGGGGTAATGTTCTCTGTACCAGAATCTCCAACTCTATTGTCCGTAAGAGTCAAACAGGTGACCTAATCAGTCAGGCAGGCCAGACAGGAACTGAGAGTTACATAAAGGAGGTATCCACCGTCACCCTTGCTGGGACTGCAGCCCTCTGAGTCCAATCTTTCTATTTTTTAAAAAGAGCCTGAGATCCAACTTTCTATAGGACATCTCCTGAATTTCAAACATGTTCTATTTGGAATGCCTTCAGAACACTGTGCAGGTAAAATGGAACTCACCAGAAGCTCACATCCCACCCACAAACCAATGGTTTACCACTTTTTTTGGTTTTATAGTTTTGAGTAGAAACACTCTGTCAGTAGTTTATGTTTTATTTTCACTTCCAGATAAGATAACCAGCATGTCCCAACTTGTCCAGAACTTTCCTAGTTTCAGCACTCAAAGTCTCATGTCCTGGAAACTCCTTAATCCCCAGAAAACTGAGGCAATTGGTCACCCTCCTGCCTTAGAGAGTCTGGCATGTTTTGGTTGTTTCTGAAAGGTGATGACTCACCTCTTAAGGTATGAAAGCATTTGTGGAATCAGACAGAATCTGGAGTTAAATCCTCTCTCTGATACTCACCACTTGTCTGAGACCTGGGGCATGCTCCTTGACCTCCCAGAGGCTCCATTTTCTTATCTATAAAATGGGAATTTTAATAGCACCTACCTCCCAGGGTTGTTGAGATTACTTGAGATGCTAAAGTAGAAGTGCCAGGCCCCATGGAGATAACTATCATTATTGGGTGAGTGCTGAAGGTATGAGAGTCCTGACACTTGCTGACTTTGTCTCTGCTGGCCAGAAACCTCAGACCTCGCAGGCTGTCTCCTGACAGATGCCTGCCCGTCTACTCTTTGGCGCTATGCTCTTTGAGTTTTGGTGACTGGATCACCCATAATATTGTGTGAGCGAAGGAGGCCTCGCGTGCCCATGGGCCCTGCTGAGGGGCTGTGCTCAGCAGAAGGACTGTGTCAACACACCTTCTTGGTCGTTTGAAGTACTGCCAGCTGTCTCCGCAGACACTGGAACAAACCTAGGTGCTGACCCAAGAGAAGGAAATTCTGTTCATACCCTCTCTGCTTCTTTGAAACTTCGAGGAGATGGAGGCTGGTCAGCAGATCCAGCTGATGGCAGTAGCTGCTTCTCCTGTCAAGGTAAATTGAAATTACAGGAAATTTGTCCCCATAGCTTCCAGTAGGTTTACTGTAAACACTTCGCTGTAGAATATTGTGTTACAAACTCTGGGTAAAGCAAAGCAAAGCAAAGCAAGGGACTTCCATGTATTTAAAAAGAAAAGAAAGAGTAGTGTTTTTGTTTGTGTGTGTTTGTTTCCTGACAAATGCCAAGCATGCCCAATCATGGCTTCAAGTGGACCAAAAGTTGTTCTTCATGATGTTCTGTGCTTTATTTCTTAGCCTTCCAAAATTACTAATTAAAAAAGGGGAAATGTCATGCAGACCTACTAAATTTCTAAGGAGTTATTTAGAGTTGTTGAATCCATATTATAGGGCTTTCAAGCTCAGTATTAAATATCAAATTTCCTAGGAGACAGAAATGGCTCCAAAGAGGTTTTCCCCATGGTCCCAAGATCTGTACATCGAGATAATTCTACGCATTGTTGCCCGAGTATGGAAACTACCAACAAAAGAAATTAAGAGCAGGAACCCCATGATTAGACTAATGCATTGATCAAGTCATTCTTCTCTGTTTCATTGCTAGCACAGCACATAAATAACATGTGGGCAATTACCGTGAGTAAATTATATGTGTTTTATAACCTTCTGTGAACATTTTTCCTTTTTTTAAAAAAAAAAATAAAAAGCCAACAAAACAAGGCAAAACAAAAATATTCCTCAGGGGAATTGAGGATCAGAGAAAAGTGTAAAATATATTTTAAAATTTTTCCATGCATGGGAGGATAGAGCTGGGCAAGGGAGGATAGAGCTGGGCAAGGTAGGACCATGTCAGTAACAGTGATTGAGCTGGAGTTTGGTTTCCTACATAGATGTCAGGTGCACCTCTCTCAAACTCTGTCCCTTTCCTGCATGTATTTCTCCCTTAACTTCATAGCTATCTCTCTTTGTCCACTCTGTCTTTCTGTCTCTTTCTTTCCATTTTCGTCCTCTATGTCTTTCTCTCACTTTCTCTTTCCCTTTGCTGAGGATTGGGAGGATTTGATACTAATCCCAATAACACAGCAGCAGGTTCCAGTCAGTAGTCAATGGCTCAATGGTGGGTGGGGAGTGAGATCGCCACTTGTACCTTAAATCCCACTTCCTCCTTAAATACTGCTCTTGCAGGAGAGAACTTCCTGACAGGCTGGCCACGCAGACAGCTCAGGCCAAGGACTCATGAACTGAGCAACCTTGCCCTTTGGTGGGCCAACGCAGACCACCACCCCCATGTGCCAATCCATATAAGGTTCCCAAGGAAGTCACATTCTCTGCTTTGGCATGGAAGGGTGACCTGCAGTCCGGAGCCCATCATTCCTAGGACTGCTGGTCCAGGCTGTGGCCTGCTTTTCTCCTTGTATCGCAACTTCATGTGCACATCCACTGCATGTGTTCTCAATTCTTCTGCAGCTGTCAGGGTGCTAGCTCTCACAAAGCTTGCTGCCTCGTGGACAGACAAACACATGCCACAAAACATCAAGAGGAGGGTGGGCCCGGTGCCCTGGCAGGGCCTTTAAACCTACCTCCTGGAATCTGGGAAGTATTTTTGGAAGTGGTGATATTCAAGTTGAGTTTTGAAGGTTGAATAGGAGTATTCTAGTTGCTCGTCTGAAAACAAAACAAAACAAACCAGGGACAGAGGGAAAGTGCACTCAAGGCAGAAAGCACATCAAATCTGTCCTTCATGGGACATTTCCGTCCTTTTTCCACCCTGTTCTTCTGGTCTAGTGAAGTCCCAAACCCTCACCTGCTGCTCTCCTTGCTGGCTAAAGTCCCTGTGGCTCTGGGCAATGCTCGTAGGGCACAGGCCCAGAAATGCGAGGACCAGCCCTTCCCCAGAGAAACCAAGGCAGGCTTAGTGCCAAAATGAACTAAGGTCTCTTTCTCCCCACAAAAATATTCCCATCATTTGTTTCAGTTTTATAATTCCAAAACAATGGACCGATTCTGGCAAAATTTAAACACTCAGAGGATACTCCCTCAACAGAATCTGTCACTTAGTTACTTATCCTAGAAGTCCTCCCTTGTTTGCTGGCAACTCCCCTGAGGTGTGGGTTTCAGAACTAGGTGGATCGGGTTCACATTCTGGCTTTTCTACTCCTTGTGCGCAGGATTGTGGCAAGTTAGTTACACCTCCCCGAGCTTTTATTTCTTTATCCATAAAAATGTGTGACATGCAGCACTAGTCACAACATCCGAGGATGTAAAAACAACCTACGTGTCCACTGACAGATAAACGAATAAAGAAAATGTGGTGTATGTATAAATATGCATATGCACACACACACACACACACACACACACACACACACATACATACAGTGGAATATTACTCAGCCATGTACAAGAAGGAAATCTTGCCATTTGCAACAGCATAGATAAACCTGGAAGACATTATCCTAAGTGAAAAAAGCCAGATTGAGAAAAACAAACACTGTGCAATCTCACTTATATGTAGAATCTAGAATAAGTTGAACTCATAGAAGCAGAAAATAGAACTGTGATTGTCAGGGGCGAGGAGGTGGAGGTGGTTGGGGAGATGTTGATGAAAGGGTACAAAATTTTGGTTATAAGAGGACTAAGTTCTGGGGATCATATGTACAACACGGTAGCTATAGTTGATAATACTGTATTGTACACATAAAATTTGCTGAGGAGATCTTCAGTGTTCTCACCAAACACACACATACAAAGGTAGCTATATTTGGTGAAGGGTGTGTTCACTAATTAAATTGTGGTGATTATTTTATAACGTATCCATATATCAAATCATCACTTGTGTACCTTAAGTATATTCAATTTCATTTATCAATTATACCTCGATAAAGCTGGAAAAAATAAAAATAAAGAAGTAAAATAAAATGGTGTGACAACAGTCAGTGTATAGATCCCTGTACCAATCAAGTCAGATGATGTCAGTAAAGCACCTAGCCCACTTCCTGGCAGACAGAGGACAAGGACTAATACATGCATGTGGATTCCTTTGACTCTTTTTTAACCTGCATGCAAATTGTCTGTTTTCTCTCTTTGGTATGAGACTAGAATAGTGAAGACCACTAGCAGGTAGTGGCCACAGAGCTCCCAGGTCGTCATGCTGGCTTCTCTCAGCACCACCTGTGTGTGTCACCTCTGCTTTCTCTTCTGGAGATGCAGGAGGCTGGCCGCATGTGATGTACACAGAATCTATTTTATTATACTTATTGCTCTCGTAGCATCTTTTGAGGTCCTCAGTCTCAGGAGAAGGAATTTTCTCTTGCCACTTGGAGTTTGTGTTTGCTCCAGGTTACGGAAGGGAGGACACTTCTCTGCTTTGTCATCAGCATCACCAAATGGATCTGTACCCTTCACTGGCTGAATACCTCCCTCCTTTCCTTCAAGGGACTTTCCCTGCCTTTTTGGGGTAGGGTCCTGAGCTAAACCTTCCCATGTCTCTCTGAGCAGTCTGGCTGGCTGACCAAAACATAAAAATCTCGACTTAAGTATTTTTGTATTCAGGACCATATGCAAGTGTTCATTTGAAGGTTCAGTGACATTTTGAAATGAGAACATCATATACAAAGATGTCAGAGATGGAGGCTCCCACAGTGAGGCTGAAAGAGAGAGAGGAACAGAATGAATAGAAGACTTATTGGGATCCAAGAAATTTTAACATCTCATTATTTAGATTACCCTACATATAATTTTCCAATATTTGATATTATAGACTTTTGAAGGTATTGGTTAAAATTACTCATGCCTGACATCAATTTAGTCTTATTCATTATCTAGCTAAAATAAAACCTTAAAAATAGCTGATTAGAGTAAGTAAGCAATTTTCTGAAAAATGCAAATTCTCCCCCATTTCCAAATGAGTGCTCACAGCAGACAGAAATAGAAGGGCCAGGGGGTAATGGTCCTTCAGGGTTTCAGCATCCCGGCATGGAGCAAAACGAATTCGGGAATGCTCATAATGCCTGCAGGATCTGATTGGGTTTGAAATGCACCAACTTTCCCAGCACTCTGCAGCCTTTATGATAGGCTAAACACTCCAGGTTCCACCCACTCTGATGATGGAGATCATGGTGTGGTCATCTCAAGTAGCCATTGCCTTGATCTTGTTCCCAACCCTTTGTGAAACAGTGAATCATGGGATCAATATGTCCCTGTCATCTCAGAATGAGCACAAACAGATGCATCCCCTCTTCTGATCTGGGCCCTCATGCAGGGCCCTTCTCCCCAGCCTCCCAGACACCTTCTTAAAACTCATGGACTCTCAGGCTGGTTGGGTTTCAAACTCAACATCACTGACCTGCACCTCCAAAATCACAGCTACCCCAAATCACAAATCCACACCTGACACCTGCCTGCGTGGCAGTTATGGAAAAGTATCTGTAGGGGATGCTCGCTTTGGGATGCATGTGGTTGAAGCTAGAGGAATCTATCACCCCCCTGCAGACTTAGGGGGGTGGAGTCAGACTTGTTCTCACCACAGCGGACCTGCATGGACATCAGCAGGTGAAAGTATGTATGCTGTGGCTTCATGGAGAATCGAGGGAGACCTTTCCCTACACTCAAAGAATTTCAGCTCCCAGAGTCTTCAAAGTGTCTGAATTTCCATCCAGAGTTATTCCTTTGGGTCAAGTCATTTTCTTAAAAAACCCTCATGCTATGTCCCAATGTGTCACCCAGCCCATCGCCCCTGTTCATGCCCTGTGGCTCTAGGATGCTCATACAGGCCCTGTACTCTGTTACCCCATTGTCTGATATGCTCCCCTACTGTAAACAGGAGTGTGTTCCACTCAAGCTCTGACCAGGGGTGAGGCGCTTAAGGCTTCCACCCAAGGCTGATGCTCAGCTGAAACACACCAGTACAGGCAAATCTGTAGTCAAAATATTGAAATATTGTTGTCTTGGTTGGCCGAGGATCCTCCATCACCCTGGCCACCCCAGCCCTCCCCTCAGACCCTTAAATCTCCCGCAATTCAATAACTAACGGGTCAATATTCTAGGCTCCCCTTCCATACCTCTGTCTCCAGGAATCCAAGACTTTATTGTCTACCTCAGAGGAAGTCAAGTTTAGGAGTGGCCTGTGTTATTAAGTGGACAATTGTCCATGCTATATGGGTCAGGCTGAACCTAGCCTTGGGGTACAGAGAACCCCTACCTTGCGGGATGAGCAGCAGGCATAGGCTGTCATTGGGCAGCCTTCACCAGACAGGGCACAGTCCATCATGCTGGGGAACAAGGGCAATGCGAGTGGCTTTGTCCTCCCACTGCCCCTGTCACTGACAAGGCAAGACACTGCTCCAACACTGCAGACCTGTGCATGGGGTCCATCCTAGCCCCGTCCATCAGAATTCCAGCACGGAAACAGTTCAGACCACATGCTCCATTCCCATCCTGGTCACCCACCTCCCCAAGCCCTCTGCCCTGCCCACCAACCTGTTCCTTAGCTCTTTTCCAGCCTTCTCTACTCTTCTAAAGCTCTTGTCCACGTCCACCTTTCCTCCACTCTCACTAGATGTTGCAACATGTCTTATAGAAAATGTAGAAACCACCAAAAGAGAGCCTTTTCCATTTCCTGTCACTCATTGTCAAGAGTTAACCATCTTGAACATGTCCTTCTCTTCCATCACAATGGAAGGAGTGCCCTCTGCCTGTCCCCTGCACCTGTACCCTGGAGGTCATTCTCTCCCTTTTCATCTGGATTTCTCTCCCTCCCTCACCCTCTGTCCTCTCCATCTTCATCCCTGCCATTCTACTGACTCCTCCCTATCAGTTTTGGAATTTGCTCATGTTTCTCCCATAAAAGATGATATAAAATACCTTCTCTAAAATCTGTATCTCTTCTGATTATTTCCCTCACTAGTCAGAGAAAGACCCTCTCTTCATACTTAACCTAGACCCATTCTAATTCTCCTTCTTAATAACTTATACATTTAGTGTATATCTATTTGTTTCTATGTCTCTTTCAATGTGTGTATGGATGTTTCTTGTGCAAGTGTTTTTTAAATTTGTATAAGTGGCAGTGCATTTATTAACTTATTTCTCTTAATTCTCTCTTAATTCTCACTGTTTTCACTAGGCATTGTGCTTTTACATCCATGCCTATTATCATGTGTTCACATAGTCTGCAGCTTCTGACTGCTGCATGATACCCTGGAAGTAGCATCCACCAGATGAGAGCCCTGCATACCCCCACAGGTGGACATCCAGGTTGCTTCCAGTTCTGCACCACCACAGCAAGCCTGCAATGAACACCTTTGTTCAGGTCCCTCTCTGGACCTCCGTGGAGTTTGTGCTAAGGAGGTATGTGCTAAGGAGCAGAATCACCTGGTCATAAGGGATGAAGGTTCACATTTTGAATGACCTCTGCCAGACTGTTTCCCAGAATGTCTGTATCAGTTTATATCCCCACTAGCTCCACATGAGGGTTCTTGTACCCCCAACATCCTCCCAATGCTTAACAGCATTCAGCTGTCTAATTTTTGCTGATCTAATAATAAAAAGGGGCATCTCCTTATTGTTTTTGTTGACATTTCTCTGATCGCTCATGAGTTTGAACATTTCCTTATATATTTTTTAACATTTTGGATTACTTCTTTGTAAATTGCCTGTTTCATGTCCTTTGTCTCTTTTCTTTTAGGGTTGCTTATCTGTTCTTTGTTTGACGGTCGTATTCATTCATTTCTGTTGCTTATAACAGAATACCTCAAACTGGGTAATTTATAAAGTAATAAAATTTATTTCTTACATTTCAGAGCCTGGGAAGTCCACAGTCCAGGTGGTGCTTTTGGTGAGGGTCTTTTTGGTGGGTGGTGACTCTGCAGCAACACAGGACATCACATGGTGAGAATGAGATGAGCGGTAGAACTAACCTGCTCACTTGCTTTCCTTTTAAATCTATCAGAACCACACCCCTGACCATTCATTAAAGCACCAATGGATCAGTCCATTCACAAGGGCACAGTCCTCACAATCTAAATCACCTTTTAAAGGTCCCACTTTTCAATTACCATCATAGAATTTCTCACCCTCTTAACACCACTACAATGGAGATAAAGTTTCCAAAACATGAACTTTGGGGAGACACACTTAACCCATAGCAATGGTGTTATACACAAATAATTTCTTGTTGGTCAAAGAAATTGCAAATGTCTTTTTCCATTGTGTCCTCTTTTCCTCAGTTTTGTCCACAGTTTCTTTAATTGGTGATAAATTGGTCTATTGTTACTGCCACCTCACCTCTCAGATTGACCCTAGAACATACCTTTGCTTACTCATCTGTAAAATGGGGGTAATAAAAGTACCCACTTCACATGGCAGTTGGGAGGATTAAACAAAATGGTGCAGGTAAATCAAAAGCAAAGTTCAGTAAGCACAGTGTTCTGTGGTAGTAATAGCATCAACAGTGTTAATAGTTACTGGTTTTTCCATTGGGTTTTATGGGTTCCTCGGTCACAACTGAAGAAATAGTCTAAGTGAGGCAGGAGCTAACCAGATGCCATAATAATCTGAAACATTCCCCCTCCTTCCAACCAGAACCACCAATGGCCCTGTTCAATGTGGCCATCCCAGGCAGTGGTAACTGGAGTACATATTCACCTCTCCTTAGTCATGCAACTCATATGATTTCTGAGAACTTATCTCAAAAGCACATGTTCCCTGAGGACCTTTTGTACTTGTTGTAAGGTGCTCAGACTGGAAATGATGACCTTGGCAGGTATCTTGCCAAGTTCCAAAATCATCCAGAAAGACTGTGGTGTGTGGGTGCCTTCTCTATTAGTCTCTGCCAATTGAATGAGCAAGGGGACCCCTTCTCTGGGAGAAATGACTTCAAAAGGCTGTCTGAGTGATACTTCCCTAACCAGCACTGAAGTGAGTCAGAATCCCACACACTTCATTTCTAACAGACATAGACTTGAAAATTAAAGGCAAGAATCTTTGGCAAAATGCATTTTGGCTCATATAAGAGGCAAGAGGCCATTGTGAGATATTTAAGCTGTTTTAACAGGTCTGATCCCGACCAAAAGAGGTGGAGGTCTTTGTGTAGAAGGAGGGATATGGAACACCAGGAAGGTCATGGCAGTGGAAAGACAGGGTTACCAGGCCCTGACCTGAGTCTGCTCAAGGTGAGTTCCACAGAAGGTGAGGTACAGCCTGCTTCTTTCTGCTCCTTCAGTCTATGAAAATTTTCACTCTCCAAGGCCTCCCTGTTACTTCTCAGGGATCAGAGTGGCTATACGGAATGGAGTGAACAGAAATTACCCTATCTACCTTCTCAATTCAACAGGTGGGAAACTGAGGACAGAAGGGGAAAGTGAAATCCCCTCAATAGGGCACAGCTAATCAGTGGTAAAGTCAGGAACAGAACCCAGGTTTTAGTCCACAAAGTGATCTTGTCCGCTTACCAAGAGACCTGTTTCTTAGAGGAGACTTGAAAGACACAATCTTAACCTTCTCAATGGTTTATGTGCCTGAGTGAGCTCCTGAGGACTCAGCTACATAAGATGATTAATCAGGAAAAGACCCGTTGTCAGACGAGTTTGGAAAACATTGTCTTTAATGGCTTCTCACTGAGACTGCGCAATTGCGAATCACTACATCTGCAGCTGCATTTTACTAAGACCTTTTTGTGAGGGAGACACCGTCTTTAGCATTTTTCGTACATTATCTCATCTGTGAGACAGATTTTAAGCAGTAGGTTTGGAATTCAAGACCAATTCTGTTGAGAAATAAAGCTGGATCTCATCCTAACACCACAACCAAGGGTGAAATCCAGATAGGATAAAGGCTAAAATGTCAGAATTACAACTTTAGAACTGGTATGAGTTATCCACTGTTGAGCGACAAATTACTCCAAAATGCAATGGCTTAAAACAATGTGCATCTTTATCTCATGGGTCAGAAATCTAATGGGACTTACATGGGCCTTGTACTTTGGGGTTTCTCTTACAGGCTGTAATCAAGGCATTGGCCAGATGCTTAGTCATCCCAAGGCTTGACTGGGGAAGGATCCACTTTCAAGCTCATGTGATTGTTGGCAAAATTCAGTTCTCCACAGGCTGTTGGACTGAGGGCCTCAGTTCCTCAGTGGACATTGGCTGGAGGCCTCTCTCAGTTTCTTGCCAGTTGGGCTTATTCAACTTTGTCAAAGCATGCAAGCCAGAAGGGCAATAGAGTCTGCTAGCAATTTGGAAGTCACAATCTTTTGAAATCTAATCATGGAGTAGCATTTCATCACCTCTGCCATACTCCATTGGTTAGAAGCAAGTCAGTAGGTTCAACTTACCCTTGAGAAGAGGGAATTTCACAACCATGTGAACACGGGGAGGCAGGGGTCACTGGGAGCCATCTTGGAAGTCTTCCCACAACAGATCTTCACAACTATGGGGGGAAATGAGAATTTCTATTTAACTGAAGACAGTATGGAAAGTTAATAGGCAATGATGGAATGGGAGGAGATATTTGTGATGTCAAAAACTGATTAGAAATTTCTACAAATCAAGAAGAAGAAGGCAGAAACCCCAGACACAAAAAGATATTCAAAGGCTATAAATAGGCAATACACAGAAAAGATTCAAAGGCAAATTAATAAGCACATAAAGAGATATTCACATGTATTAGTAATTAGAAAGATACTATTAAAATGAGATACTTTATACCTTTTAGAATGGCAAAACAGACAGCTGGATAACGCCACATGTTGACAGGGATATGAGACTCTTGTCTCTGTTGGTGGGAAGGTAGACTGGAGCAGTCAGCCACTCAGGGTGCACTGACTACCTCGTCAGATTTAATATACACACATGCTATGACCCAGCAATTCTGCTGCTGGACATAGATCCCAAAGAAATCCCTGCACCTTGTCTGAAAGGATGCTCCTTGCAGCATTGCCTATAGCCATGGAGAGTTAGAGGCAGCCTGGGTGCCGTCCCCTAGGAGAGTGGAAGGACATTATGAAGCATTGCATAGGGCCAGAAGCAGCAGGTCGCGTGTTTATGGAGCAATAATGTGGGCACATGTGAAATCATGGTGAAGAGGCAGATTTCATGTTTACAGAGCAACATGGGTACATGTGAAAATCATGGTGCTCCATGAAACAAGAAAGGCACAGGATGAAGTAAATAACACAGTAACATTTACGTAAGTTAAAAATACATGCACATAAAACAAAAATACACGTTATACAAAACTCAACAGTTTCTTATAGAAATAGAAGGAGAGTGAGGGGATAAAGAGAAATAAATGTACAAAACAAGAAAGGGGTCCTGTATGGCCCAGTGATAATGAAGTTCTAAGAACTGAGGAGTCTGAGAACTTAACCCTCTGTTCACTAGGGGGAAAAACTCAAACAAAACACAGCAAATAGAAAAAGATTTCCTCCACACTCTTCAGTCCATTTGTTGAGTGTGCTACTCCACTACAGGCAGGCGCCCTATCTAGTTTGGCTTAACTGGGTGTTGCACCAGCTCATTGGATCTCAGTACTCGTTTTCCACATAAGACCTACTTACAACAGGATTTGTGCTCTCTGGCATGCATGTTGGAAATACGGTTTGTGATAAATCAACTTGCTGACTTTCCATTCATTTTGTTGCTTCCGGAGCTCTGTGTGTATCTGTGTGTATATGTGGGTGCACGCCTTCGTGCGTCATCAAATGGTGATGATCTTTCTTGGGAATCAATGATTCTGTGGATTGGTGCATTTTTTAGAACCACTCAGAGGGTTATTTTGACTAGACAAGTACTCTTACATGGTTTATAACAACTGCTTCCTTAAGACACTGAAATATTTCTTTTATTTTTGTCTTCTCCAAGTTTTTCAAATCACATCTCCCAGTGATCAAGACTGAACATTAAATAATTAAACTTTCGGTTAAACTCACAAAAGGAAGGTTTGAGGTCTGACGTGCGGGAAAACCCACACACATATGTCCTCCAGCCTCTCAAAGAGATTCTAGCTTCAAGTATTATCAGCACCTGGCAGGATGAGACTATTTTATGTAAATGGATTCATTATTATTAATTTCTGCCGGTGCTGAACGATTTATGAACTGCTTTCTGAATGTGGAAAAGTGGTTCATGAATCAGAAGGAAAAATGTTCCCCCAAACTGGCATCGATAAATAACTGCTTTTATTCATGGATCCTGCCCATGGTGTCTTTTATCTTCAGGAAGGATGGGATGGAAATTATGAAACCACTGCAGGGGTTCATGTCAGGGACAAACAAGGAAGCAAGGGTCAAAAAACTGAAGAGGTGGTTCCTGAGACACCTCCCCTGGGCTGCAGGCTGTGACTGGCTGAGATTACTCCCCTGGAGCCTTCTCCTCCCTGGGCCTGGCTTCTCCTCCTATTCTCTTGTAAACATGTGCAGCCTCTGACTTTACCAACTGCAAATGAGGTCTAGCAGGTATCCCATCTTTTTAAAAGTCTTGCTAATCACACTTTGACTCATTGTCCAAAGATGGACAACAGCTAAAGGCACTGCAAAGTTGAGTGGCAGCCAAAGGTGCTAACTCCAGGCCTTTTGTCTACACAGATTCTTCTAGAACTGCTGACCTGCAAGGTAAAAAGAGGAATTTGGGAACTATTTAATAAATGCTACTTGATTTCACCTTTCTAGAAATCAAAGGCAGCAGCAATAGGGGCTCTTTGTATTTCATTTACTTATTCATTTATTTTTATTTTAATTTATGAATATACAACGTAGTTGATTTTCGTGTCCCTGAGAATGATAAATGCTGGCAAGGTCACGGAGAAAAAAGAACCCTCATCCACTGTTGGTGGGAATGCAAAGTGGTGCAGCATTTATGCAAAATGGTATGGAGGTTCCTCAAAAAATTACAGATAGATCTACCATATGACCCAGCTGTTCCACTGCTGGGTATATACCCAGAGGGATGGAATAGGGACTCTTTGGTTCCAATTTTACAATATTTTTTCCAGGTTCTCCAAATAGAAAAGACCTTGAATCCTGCTGGACTGCTGCTTTAGACATTTCAAGTTTGATAACCTATGAAGCAGTCAAACACCTGAGATGGGCAAGGCTCTCCCAAAGTTGGCCCAGCGAGGGGATTCCAGATTGTTCGTAGAGCCCTGAAACCTGCCAAATGTCTACCTCTCTCACCTGCAGTCGGAGATTCAAAGGGGCATTCCCCTCCACTGCCTACAGATGGGACCATAGCTAGCAAATCCTCCCAGGGAGTTGGAAGTCCATTGGCTGTTTGCACCACTCTCCTGAGAAGCAATAAATCCAGCTACAAATAACCTGGAGCAGCCTCAAGCTACAGGAGAATTACTACTGTTGGATTAATGCATATGCACCTCTATGCACCTCCCACTTGGAGAGGATGGAGGGTCAGAGAAAGACAAAAACAGTGGTTGAAGTATTGGGCTACTCCACCTACTAGCTAACAATCAGCTTTTGCTCAGAAATGAGGCAGGAAGTGAGATAGAGAGAAGAGTGGGAGGAGGAAAAACTGGTTATTTGTAAATGGGACAAGCCAGTTCCCTGAGTAGGCAAGCACATGCACAGAAGTGACCACGGGAGACAAAAACGATTCCAGACAGGGAGCCCCCTGACCTTGGGTGCCATTCAGTTAGACCAATGAGTCTCCACAAGCTAGGGCACCAATCTCTTTAACCAATACGACAGAAATTACATTCAGGGCTCAATCAATGATCAAATAGCACGAATCCAGCTAAGAGAACTTAAAACCCCACAAATAGAACCATCAGGGCTCTTGAGCACTTTCCCTTCCTGCTTGAGCCCACTCCATTTTCTCCAGAGTGTACTCTTCCCTTTTCCTTTGCTAAATAAAACTGCCTTTAGCTTTCACTTCTTGTGTGTTTCATCCAATTCTTTGTCTGAGATATCAAGAACCCAGATCTAGCTAGTGGGACCTGAAATTTTCCTGTAACAGAAATAAACGTAAAATGGGAAACATGAATCTGCAGTCCCTTCTGGGTCTCATTTGCACATGTCTCTCCTTGGGTGGCCATCTCATGTTGTGTGATTTTAGTGCTTTAAAATATTCATTTTTAATACAACTACTTAATCTAGTGTTCAACTGCAGAAATAGTGATCTGCTTCAACACTGGAAGACAAATTAGAAAACTAGTTGTTGGAGTCCTGAAAGCTCATATGGCCATTTCCAAAGGAATGCTTTGTAAACTGAGTAGGCTTTAGTCCCCAGATAAAGTATGACCTGGAAACCATAATTAAATGGTTTTCTAAGTTTAACAAACTCTTACTTCTTATTCCTACTATGAAAAATCCAGAAAGATACTTTAAAAGCAAATAAATGGAGAGATAGCTATATTTTGCTTTATTTTGTTTCACAATGAGTTAACCTGTGCACTATTTCTGGGCAGCCAATGAACACTACTCTTCTTATTTAAAGGAAGAAAAACAGATACAAAGAAGACGATTATCCTACGAAGACAGACAGAAAATTGGAACCGAATCATGATGATAACTTTCTGTTTCTGGATCTCCCTCCAAGAAATGTGTCCATTCAGTTGAGTTCCTTCTGTGTTCCCGCACTGTGCTGGGCTACAGGGACACAGCCATCAACAAGACCCATGAAGATACTGCCTTTTCCCAGAGTTTATATTCCAGTGGGAGAAGATGCTGGTAATAAAATGCCAGAATGGAATAAAACTGGATAATGGAGAGTGGGTATTTTTCTAGAAAATTAGATGGTCAGGGACAGTGTCTTTGAGGAGCAAAGACCAAATGACAAGAAGGATCCAGTGGTGTGAAGAGCTGGAGGAAGAGTTCACATAGAGGGGCAGTGAAGGGCATGAGCATGGCCTGCTCAAGGGACAGACAGTCAATGCTGGGTACGGCAAAAGGAAGGGCAGAGAGAGGTGAGTGAAGAAAAGCAAGTGGAGCCAAAACGTAAAGAACCTATAGTCTTTGGTAAGGGGTTTGAATGCCATTCCAAATGCCATGGGATAATATGTTAGGTGAATAACTAGGAAGGTTAATGTCAATTACTTTATTACCATGGAATTTCATTGAAGAAAACACGCCTTAAAAAAAAATGGGAAGAAACATATTTTCTCAATATATTGGCAAACCCAGCCCTCAAAGAGGAAAGAGTGGATTGGCTGTCATTAGGAAATGAGTAAATCACCCACTGCCTTTAAATGTCTTCTCTGGTCTGGTGGCTCCAACATAAGCCAAACCTCTTTGCTACTCAAGACACCAAAGGTTGTCCAACTTTGAAGAAGTAGGGGTCGAAAGAAAAGGCATTTGGGAATTAAATATGTGCTTCAATCAGTTGAACTTTTATACAGATTGACTGCAGTGAAAAATTAGAGCTTTGTGTAATCCAATAGAGTAAAATCAAATGCCCCAAATAAATAAATGGTTGTCTTTTTTTATTAGCTTTCCATCACCCCTGCATCCATTTGTATGTTGCATTGTGTCACCTCTCTCTTCATTTGCAATGTTGCCCCTGAAAACCGTTCTGTTTATTTGAGCTTTGCAATCAGGCTTAAATATACCAATATATATTGTCCTAAAGTGTGTATTTTTTCTGTCTGCCAAAGACATAGTGACTACTCCTTTTATGGGAAACCAGTTATTAATCCAGTAAGTCTGCATGAATCAATATCTTTGTGAAATGACACCATGTTCAAGTTATTTTATGTTATGTTGATGGTTAGCTAATTTTGGAATGGAGACATTTCTTCCAGAAACAGACATAGTATAAATTTAGTGGTGAAAACGTCAATCACCATAGGTTGTACGTCTTTGTCTGGGCAGAAGAGGGCAGATTTATTGAAGGAAATACAGCTATATATTCCTTGCCACACTCTGACCCAAAACATACCTTTTGCTTATAATTCTGTTTGGCAAAATGACATCAACTGCAATCACTAACAGGAAGACAATGCCAAAAGTCATTGGTCTGGGATTCTCATTCCAGTCTTGCTACAGAGTATTATAGTAACAACTTCAACATGGCACCAACATGATGGAGCTTTTCTCTGTTGATAGTAATCTACAAAGGAAAACCTGCATAATACTAAGCAAAATTGTAAAATGTAGTCTCCAAAAACACATTTTGGTATATCTACTTTTTCCTATTATCTAATAATCCACAGGGAAGTGTGTGGTCTATGGATGTTTCATCTACCCCAAAGATTATATTCTTCTCCAAGACAATTATTTTTCCCCTGCCAAAACAAAAGGTACGAGAAAGAGGAAAAAATAGGAATCCAGGGAGGTGAGGGATGAGGAGACAAGAAAATGAGGAGACTCAGGCATATACTGCTGACGTAGGAAATTCACAGAACACTTGGATTAACAGCCATTTTGGTACTGAGGTAGCCAAAATGTTTTAACTGAATAACAGATAAAACGGTAACCGAGGAACATTTCCATTTCTGAATGAAACAAAAAGTACTCACTCAGCATAATAAGGAATTTCTCTTCTATGCCAAGTATCAACACCAAAATTAACAGTGCAATAATCATAAGGGCATGTGTGGTGGGTTGTTCCATGACGGCACCGATGCATTAGACTGTGCACATCCTTGCTCTCCTGCATTGACTCTGGGCTTGGGTGCTTCACTTGCTTTGACTAACAGCTCATCAGCAGACATGAGGTGAGCATACATTTGTACATTGGGGCTGACCTGTTGGATGAGCATTGCCCCTTATGAAAAACTAATAATGGGTACATTTAAGCACTATTTCTTATAAAGTTTAAAAGCCTTTTGTATATATTATCTCATTTATCCCTACACAGCCCTGTGAATGAATTACAGTTATAATACCCATTTTACGGATGAGATAACTGAGGTACAAATGTGCACAGATGTCAGTGCCTTGCCCAAGGTCACACAACTGGCAAGTGATGGGCCAGGTGTTGGCAAGGCTGGACAGGGTTTGGGCCTAGCTGATGTGCTGGCTCAGAGTGAGAGGTAAACTCTGATCCCCTTTCATAAGCTGCAGTCTCCTTCAGATAATTCTTCTGACCGCACCACCCAAACAAGTGTGAGAACTTAATCGTTCTCAGGCAAGGAAACTTCAGAGAGTATCAGCCTCTTTCTGGACTCTGGTCCTTTCCTCAGGGCTCTCTCTGTTCTCATGGGGCCCTACTCATACTATTCCTGAAGAGCACATCAGAATTTTGTTGACAGAAGGAAACTTGAAGGATAGGTGGGTTTCTGTGGGTGCAAAAGACACAGAGATGAAAATTTAAGAGCTTTCGCTTGAGAGCTCTGAGGGGTTTTACAACACCCAGATTTTGTAGTTGGGGGAAGAAAATCTTTTCACTTTCTGCCTAATAGAACATCTAAATGAGGTTTGGACACACGTTGGCCTTTCTCTAAAGCAAACATCTGCTCATGGGGGTGTGGCCACACAGGGACACTAAGCATTCAGACACCCCAATCTCACCTCCAAATGGGGTGTTTACTCAGCTCCTCCCCGCCCGCTGGCTGCCCCACCTCATCCATGCCCTGCAGACATTCGGGAGGGTAACGTGGGAAGGGGAGACACCAGGAAGGAAGTCCCTTCCTGAGACCCCCAGAATACAAGGTGACCAAGTGAAGGGCAAGGTCTGGATTTTAATTTGCTGCTCTCTTTCCCCAGTGGTCCTGAATAAAGACCTTCCAGATGTGAATCTTCACCAAGGGGCATACCAGTTGCTACTGTCTGGAGGAGAGAACGAGGGGTGGAGCCTGCAGTGTGACTTGCTTCACTTTTGCAGGTAGAGTTACGACCAGCTATGTGTGCTGGTCCTGAGGGCACTGTGGATGGGTGGGGGAGTGGAGGCGTGCAGGGTGGGCTGGAAGGCAGAGCAACCTGTGAGCCCCCTTTGGCCTCAGAGGGTGGGTTGGGGTGGGGGCACATCCACGCTATCCATAACCTTAACTACCACGTGGCTTTCCTGCTAACAAAGTTCTATATGAATTCTAGGGACTGGCAATGTCCATCCCCCAAAGAGATACTGAAAACAAATATCACCTTTTGGAGGCAAAGCATTCGTTACCAACATTTAGTGACTGTAGTACAGGGAGTTGCATGTGGTGGAATGAGCTCACTGAGAGATCCGGGTGGGCTTGGGCCAGTTTCCCCTCTCTCAGGTCCTGTCTTTCTATCTGTGGACAGGACACCTTAATTCCAACTTGTCCAGGGTCCACAATCCAAATATTAGACCCAGGGAAAAAAAAATCAGAAATGAAATTCACGTGCAAGGATCCACCATTCCAAGACCTTTCTCTCAAGCCTGAGTGTCTCTGGAACTCCTGGCCCCTTCCATAGATATCATTCATTCCCTGGAAAATGCAACTTCCTCCAGGGTGGGGACTGCACCCGTGGCTCACTCGGTAGAGTGCGGTGCTGATAACACCAAGGCCCCGGGTTCGGATCCCATATACAGATGGCCGGTTCGCTCACTGGCTGAGCGTGGTGCTGACAACACCAAGTCAAGGGTTAAGATCCCCTTACCGGTCATCTTTTAAAAAAAAAAAAAAAAAAAAAAAAAAAAGAGGCTGTCCCCAAACCAGCACTGACAGCACCTGCATTCCTTCACCTCCCCCTGAGGCATTTGAAGATATCAATTAACCTAAAGGCACCTTGGATCTTGGGCACTGACCTCTGACCCCATGACCCCCAGCAGCTGGGGTTTCTGACCTCAGCTCAGTGGCTTTCAATTCCAGCAAGAAGTGAGTGTTTCCCTGGTTTCTCAAAAGCACTCAGAAAGCCCTGAGGTCATGGGCCAGTATTTCTCAGTCTTGTCCAGACTCCTTGACCCCAGAAAAGAGCCCACCTGGAGGTAGAACAGAGAGGAGTCTTGAAGGTGCCCATTTTCAACACTGCTGAGATTCGCCACCTCTTTGCTTTCCTATCTTTGGGTGCCTTTAATAAAATGTTCTCCACCGCAGGCAGGAAAACCGTTTCCCTGCAAAATATAAAATCCATTGCTGAGTACTGCAACGAGAATTAACCTTGATTACCGCAGTAATTTACTAATCAAAACTGGAGACCTGCTAATCAAGCTGGAATTGCCAGCTGCTTGATTTTTATAGTAACATAACCAAAATTGAACATTTGGTAAACAAGGGTGTGGGTGTGATGGGAGACTGGGAAGAGGCGAGGGAGGGGCAGGGCCTTCTCCTGGAAGGAGACTGACACTTCTGTTGACCTGTTGGCAGGTATGGCACAAACGGGCTGAGGGAAACACAGAAACTGCTCCTGAATGGGAAAGCCCATTGAAACACATGCAAGGTGAGCCTGAGGCAACACCAGGTTTTTCACAGTGTGGCTTGTCTCAGGTGGTTCTTCCAGCAGCCAACTCCGAGACAAGGATATTGGCGTGAGTTGTTTATTTGGGAGGTAACCTCAGAAAACAGCAATGGGGAGCAGGAAAGTGAGACAGAGAAGGGACTGTAGCCAGTGCAGGAGGTGTTCATAAGCAGGTTCCTGCTGTGGGCAACTGGGGAGAAGGTCTGCTGAGACCCACTGGGACACTGTGCAGAATGGGCCACAGAGAGGTACCAGCTATTGTTGGGTGAAGCCTTCCCTGGGGGTGCTAACTTCCTGGTGCTTCTGGGTGGCCTTGCCTGCAGGGCACAAGGGCTGCTTTGGCTGGAGGACCTTGTAGCAGGAACTGGTCTGCCTGCCAGCTCTGTGAGTGCTCTGGAGGTGTGGGTGGGCACCGACTGCATGTGCTACCCTGCACCGCACTTCCTGGAACTTCCCTCCCTTAGGAGACATCAGCCAGCCTCACTGAAATTTACCTACTTGAAGAAGAGGGCATCATACCCCTTCACATCTCTGTGCTTTTGTGCATGCTTCTCACTGGACCGGGATGGAGCCAGCTAAGGATTCTCTCCCCCGACCTCGATAACCTGGGATGTGCCTGAGTAGCACCTGCCACTCTGTGCTCTTTGATCTTTATTTTCATCCACTCCTGCTAGACTGAAAATGACTGGAGGGCTGGATCGTGTCCTTCTCTGCATCCCTTGAGTCTAGAAGAATCCCCAGCACATTGTGGGCTCTCGATAAATCTTTGCTAATCAGCTGATTTGATGAATGAACTTGGATCAGGGACTACAGAAGAATGCCCATATCTGGGACCGCATGATCTCAGAAACACAGGCCTTCCAAGTTGCAAAAGCCCTTCCTTATGCGTAACTTCACTCCACCCTCAGATGGCCCAGGAGATAGTGAAGACAGGCACAGTTATGATGTGCATCACGCACACGACGAAGTAGAAAACCTGGGTTCAATCTCAGCCACTTGCGACATCCACTCGATCATCCTGAGATTCCAAGTAGCTGAGCCTAGAACTGAGCTGAGATGTTCCCGCTCTGAGCCGCTGATGCTGCCTGAACAACAGAGCATCCTCCATTGTGCATGATGCCCCGACCTGAGTGCATCTGACTCCGAGCACCACACCACCTCCAGCCATTCTTCCTGGCACCAAGGCGGTGAACAGCACAGCAGTTACCAGTGTGCATGCTAGAATTTGTCACAACCCATTCTGTCTCAGTAAGTACTTAATAATTAACAAGGACGACACAGGCACCCCGTATTTAGTGCCTCTCCCTCTCCAGCAGTACCTCCTGGCTACTGTGCAGGGAACGGGACAGCACGGATGATAGGAGTGTGGAGTAGGGAAAGGGGCAGTGGGTGCAAGGAACATCATGGAAGGACATGGAGAATAGGGGCTCCCTCCCCTGAGCCTGGGCTCTCCCAGGACCCCCTCTTGACCTTGAGAAAGGAGGTAGAGAAGGTTTCTTGCCATGGAAATAAAACAATACATGCATGAGAGTCAGAGAGTGGAACCTCCCCCCCCCGGCGCTGGCACAGAGCTGTGCCTGGAAGACAGACTGAGAGAGGACTGGCCAGCAGTGAGGTGGCCTGGCCTGATGACTTAGAGCCTGCCATCTTCACCGCAGCAGTGGTGGATGGGAAGGACCTGAGAGGCCAGACCAGCCCCTACCGCACAAGCCACATCCCAGGGACTTCTGGCAGGTCTCTCTGCCTAGGGTGGCCTGCGAGCCTGACAAGACCCAGAAGTTGGGGAAGAAACCCCTCTGAGCAGTTATTGGTCACACACCCTGTTGGTATGGAGGTATTGATATGGAGAGACCCACCACGGAGTGCCAGGAGCAAGGAGAGGAGAGGTCCAGGAAAAATGTCTTCTGCAGCTCACAGCCCTCTCCAAAGTGCCAGAGATGGCAGGAACCTGCCCAGGAGCCTTCAGAAGGCTGAACAATGCAGATACTGGCATTCTGTTCCCCACCTGGGGAATGGGCAGCTGCCCACCTTACTCTTGGTCTCTGTAAACATGATTTCAAGCAGTATCCAACAGGAAAGCTGCAGACTGCCCTTCCCGAGTAAACAAATTCTTAAGGAGGGCAGTGATGAATGTAGCCAGTGAACAACCATGGGAAAGGAGCCCAAAGGCTGCTGTGGATGCAGATATCCACCACATCTGCTCAGCTGACTCACCCTGGCACCTGCCTCCACTGTGTGAAGCCTGGGAGTCAGGGCTCTCTTTAAATTAACTTTTAATTCCCCAAAGAATACACAAACACATTCTTATTATCAAGTATTAAAACATTATAGATAAAACGCAAGTCCTCTTGGATCCTCCCTACACCAATCCCCCCCATATATTATATATTTTCCTAATTATCTATGGGTGTGTAGCCTTCAAAAATATGGTATTTGGGGGGTGTGGGGGGTTGTTGTCCTGGCTGTTCCTGTTCTCTGCAGAGATATGATGTGGATACGTCTCTGTTACCCGGAGATGAACTATACACCTTATGTCTGCTCACTACCTCCCCACTTCTTTGCTGATGGGCTGTTTGATTAGTCTTACCTTTTGCTGTTACTGTACCATGCTACAGGAAGCACCCTTCCAGGTGACCCCTTGAACATAGTTTTTCTATACTATATACCCAGAGGGAGAAATGCTGGAAGGGCAATAGACCTGCACATTGACAGTAGTACTGGATATTGCCAGTGTTCTCTCCTAAGGGTTTGTAAGATGTGGACCCCCACCCCGTTCCCACACCCTCCCAGCCCTTTATATTGTCAGATGCAAAGGTTTGCCAATTTGGAGCATGTGATGCTATTTTATTTTACATATCACAGACAACTGGTGGGACCGAGCAGCCATTGGGTTTTATCTAAGAAGTCTTAGCTTTTGCCCATCTTTCTTTCGAGTTGTTTGTCTTTTTCTTATGTAGTTGTAGTTCTGTATATTTATATACATACACACACATTTACAAATTCTGGATACTAATCCTTTTAGTTTTGTTATTATGCTCCAAATTCTGGAGGTTTTTCCTTCTTCCTCCATCTTCTATTCTCTCTCTTCCCCCCCCCACCTCCTTTTTCTTCTGGGGAGAATACAGGAAACGCTGAAGAAATATGTTTACATCTGGTGCATTCTGAGAACTTTTTCTTTATTTCACCTCTGCAAAGCAAAAAGCCCCAAGTCTAACATTTGATGTTTACAGAGCTAACCAGCTTTTGTAATCTGCTTTCTCAAAGCTTTATGATTAATAAAAGCTGTGAATTCTGATTATCCAAAGGACAGGGATGCCATGAATCACTCATATCCACACCTCTTCTCTGATGTGCATGGTAGACATGACTTATTAATCTGTGAACTGCCCTAAAGCTGGATTCGGCCTCAGAATCCTTCCCAACAGTAATGACCACCACCACTCTGTTGGAGTGGGCATATAAGGAAATCTGTATTCTGTCACTGCCACAGCTTAATCAAGTGCATTTTAATCATCCCAGTTAACAGGGGTTTCAAAGCCTCTCTACCTCACCATGATTATCTCATCCAAGTTTTCATTAAAAAAGAAAAACTTGGCTAATTGGTTTGACCCTACCATTTAGGAAAATGATAATAATAACAAGCTAACATTTATTGAGTGGTTACTATGTGCCAGACAGTGTGTAAAATGCTTTACACGTATTCTCTTATTGAATCTGACAGTAGCTACTCAAGTGGAATAGTGTCATATCACAGGATAAAGGCAAAAGCGGTTCCTTTGCTGTTCTTGACTGCACCCTTTCCTCTCCTAAGATGTGATCTGCAAGATGTCAGCCTTCCTTGCCCTTGAACCGTTATTATTTAGCATGATTGTTTTCAGGTAGGCTCAAAAACTTGCTGGAGCACAGCGAGTTTTCTCGTCTTCATGATCTGGAATGTAGATCTCAGCTTAGTGGGAAAAAGTGATAGAATGAGATTTCACTTGGATAGTCCTGCCTCCTGCAGGGGATCGTGCCCAGCCAGATCACTGCTGCTGGGCTGCAATCCACACCTCTGGGTGCTGAGAGTGTTGGGTGGGAACAAGTGCATGTATCTCCTGAGAATTGCCCTCAGCCCTGGGGAGTCACCTCTCCTGGAAATACCTGGGAAGTAGCCCCTTCCCCTGGGTGTGGCCCCCAGCCAATGATGAACTAATACAGAAATACAAAAGCCCAGACCCCTTGCCTTGAAGTGGAACAAATCTTGGTGCCATTAATACTCCAGAGCTCCCCATGTGGACTGAAGGTAGACTTCAGCTGAACCCATATCTTTGTCTGGTTGCTTCCCCTGTCCTCCCTGGCATCCTCTCTCCCCTACAGGTTCTGTCTAAAAGCACTCCTTCCAGAAATCACTTATACAAGAATCTCCAGCTCAGGTTCTTCTTCCAGCGAACCTGACCTAAGATGCAACCCAAGAGGAGTCTTCTTCCTCCAGCCTGGTCTGTGTTCTCATATTTAAGCTTTGGTGAAAAGACATCCCTTAGCATCTCTGATCAATACCATAAAATAGGGCTTCAGGAAGTCCGGTTGAAAGGAAAGATTCAAGTGGAAGATTCATTGGAGGGACTCTTGGTCTTCTAGATTTTCCTAAACTGAACTCACTGCACCCCACTACTTTCCCTCCAGTCAAGAAAACATATCCAGATGCAAGTGACTGAGAGACGCTGATGAGGCCAAGCACATGGGACCACCACGTGTGTCACTCTAGCCCTGGCTCCCTTGGAAGAGTTTGGTGGTGGTGGTTGTTTTTCTAAGCTAAGTTTAGGTCTGTAAGTATTTGCTGAGTACAAACTTAGAATTAATGGCAATTTGAAATGATCTTAATCCAATGATTTCTGTTGTCAGAAGGCCAGGCCCTATATTCCAAGGGCCATCCAGAACTGGTCCTGAATTCTATGAGCCCATCTCTCCCCTGGCCAGGATCTCAGTGTCCTAGACTCTAAGCCTGCTGGCTGGCCAGGGTACTTGTGTTCTCAGATGCCTGAGATTTTCTGCTTTTCTCTGGCTCCACTGACACAACATCCTGTGAAGCAATTATCTGGGTAAATCAGAATAAAGAAAAAATAAAAATAAAAAAACAAGAGACCCCACAATAACCACCCATATCCACCTACTTGTGCCTGAATTATCTAGGTACCTTTTGTTCCAGCATTAAAATATCTGAGTATCTTTGTTTTAAAAATATTGGGCTCTATTTAGTTATAAATTACCCAGATAACCACCCAGTTCTGTCCTTTTGCTTTTGCATGTATAAACATAGCATTACTGCTAACAGAGTTGGTTTTTTATTTTCTTTATCTTCCGAAACCCTATTAAAGTAGAAAGTAAAGGGCATCAGACCCATTTTTGATATCGAAAAACCAAGTCACAGAGAAGGGAGCTTGCCCATGAGGTCTCCATCTGGAAAATATTGAGGGCCACCTGGTACCTGGGTTGAATATCCATTTCTCAGGCTGCTCAGAGCTTTGATCTGAGCCTTTCTCACCACTTCCTCATTTCCCTGGGTCAGAAGTCAAGGCCTGCTCTAATATGACAAATGAGAACCACCCATCCCAGTTCTGTCAAAAACCATCAGGGACTTTCTGGGTCTGCCCCTTCTCCAGGGGCTTCCAGTTCACACATCTAAGGGCCACTGTTGCTGCCTGCCTTCTCATCTTGCCAGCTCCCTCCTGGACAAGGCTTCCTTTAACCTCCCTGCCGTCTCCCTGGGAAGACTGAAGAGCCTGAAGAATGACTGTCGGACAAGACCTCCCGTCAACACATGCTTTCCTACTCCCCTAGCTTGGGGATAGATGCCTTTTTTAGAATTTCATCTAGAGGCCACAAATTAATGAGAGTTTTCCAGGTGAAAAATCATATTGAGAGAGCAACTGAACAGTAATTATTTAAAACTGAGTTTTCTTTCTCTTCCTTACATCTGTAGTTGATATGATGACTCTCTTTAGGGTGGACAGCTGAACCCTTAGTGCTCAGGATTGTAATGCAAGACTAGAACTTCCAAATGGGAGAGAGCCCAAGAGGGAGGGATAAATGGAGAGTTTTCATGTTGCAGCAGGGTGGTTTCCAGGTTCATGTCAATTTATTCTACAATCAAGAGCAATCCGCCTCACTTTGCCAAATCATGCGATAGTTCTCTCCCCATAACATCAAGGAATGGGAGACTGTAACAAACAGCATTACGACGTCACAAATCAATTTTATTGAAAATGTATTAGGTTTCAGTAAAACTGAAGCATCAAACACCAAAGGAGAGGAAACCAGGGGAGAGAAGACAGCGCACCAAGATTTACTTCTGAGTGCTACAAAATATTGAACTAAAAATAACATTAAAGATGAAATTTGTAATGAATCTCAAGCCGCTAAATTCCCCAAGGCTGGGTCTGCCAAAGGCTTTGCTGCTATCCTCTGTTCTTTCCTGTCTTTATTTAAATATTTTATACAGTTGTCTATGTTCATGTGCAGTGTGAACTGTCATTTATATTTCAGTCCACTCTAAAATGGATCTTAGGCTACCTCAAGCTGAGCGCTGTGTGGAGTGGGTCTGAGCTGAAAGGTAGGTTGCAATGGGAGGGTAAATGAAGATGGATACTTAATGCACTTTTTGTGTACTTATATTTGGTTGTCATGTTTTCTGCCTTAAACCTGATTTGTAATTCTATGGGTTTTGTGACATTATGATAAGATGCGTTGTGCGCAAGGCTCCCATTTAGCAGGGATGTTGATGGGCATGTGAGTTAGAGAGAGTGGTTGGTGGGAGTGAGACAGGATTTGGACCCCGAGGCTTAATGCTTTGCAGAACTTGCTTCCACTGGAGCTGTAGTATTTTATGCTTTTCTATACATTAGACTTTGCTGAAGTGAACTTTTGGGAGAATAAAACATTTCCAGGATAAATTCAATTTTCCCTAGTGTTGGACTGAACTTTCTCTGTTACTTAAATATTTACTGGAGTTTGGGTGGGAGAGTGCATTTTCTGCATTTGCACCGGCGGGGAGGGAGGGTAGAGGGTAAATGGTGAGGCAGGTGTGGTGGTATAGGAAGGAGGTGTAGGAAGGAGAAGTGGACGTGTAAACATGGAAGGCCTTGGGGGGCCCTTCAGACTCACACTTATCACACAAAAGCCTTGGTGTTGTGTGTGTGATGGGGGTGGGGATGGATCCCTGATAAAGTTCCTCACTTGCATTCTGCAGAGGGGCTGAGGTGCCTGAAATGTCAAAGGACAGTGTGTACAATGGGAACACTTCTGTTCTGGGGTGATGGAAGAGCAGTGGGAGATGGGGTTCTCTGCAGCAGCCTTCCTTTCCCAGACTGCCCACCAAGTATCACAGGGACTTGCTGTCTGCTCCCCACAGTGCCTTTCCCTGCAGCCCGGCCTGGGAAGGGCAGTTTCTCTTTTCCCAGTGCCCAGCAGAGTAGAAGGAATTCTTCTCCATTCTGCTCCCAGTCCCAACCTTTCACTGGCCCATCCCCAGAGAAAGTGCATTCTGGACCAACCAACACCTTCACTGTTGGGGGCTCCTGCCAGTGCTCAAGATTCTGGGACCCATCCATGTTGCTAGCAATGTGCCCACCAGGACATGTAGGGTGTCTTCTAACACGCAAACCACGGTTCATGTAGAAACATTGTGGGACATGTAGACATTTGTAGGTTCATGTGGAAACATTTGTGCGAGCACAGGTACAAAGGTGGAGAGGGAATCCTGGGGACTCCTACACTGGCTTTTCTTTGAGAGCCATAGATCTAGGATAAATATAATCATGTGTGGTTTTTCCCAGAGTGTCCACCGAATACCCAGAGCTGGTGGCTCTCTCTCACCTCCCTCCTGCATCTCTGACCCCCCCTTGCCTCCTCCCATATCTCTGTGTTGTATCCAGCAAACACCATGGCAGTCAGACTGGGCTGATTCAAAGCCTCATTCATACACTTACTGCCATGTGACAGTGAAAATCAGTCAACCTCTCTGTAGGGGGTGGAATGTTTCCCCCAAGATGATACATCCATGTAACCTCAGAATCTGTGAACGTGACCTTACTTGGAAAAGGTCTTTGTAGATGGAATTAAGTGAAGGATCTAAAGATGAGATCATCCTGAATTATTCAGGTGTGCCCTAAATCCAATGACAAATGTTCTTATAAGAGATGGAAGAGGAGAAGACACAGTAAAGAAGAGAAGACGAAGTAAAGAAGGAGGCAGAATTGGTGTGATGCAGCCACAAGCCAAGGAATGCCTGGAGCCACCAGGAAAGACAAAGAAGGATTCTCCCCTAGTGCCTTTGGAGGGACAGCTTAATTTCAGGTTTCTGACCTGCAGAACTGTGAGAGGATAAGTTTCTGTTGTTTTAAGCCAGCCAGCTTGTGGTAATTTGTTACGGCAGCCCTAGGAAACAAATACACTCTCTAAATGGAAATTTCCTCTTCTAAATGGCAATGTTGTCATCCTTGTAGAAACTCTGGGAGATGTGGACATGTCAAGACAAGGAGGAAGCCAACCAGGAGCTGTCACAGTGCTACACTTGATGGTGCATGTGGGTCCATCCCTTCCGGGCCCACATGCTCTCTCCGATAGCCACATGCTCTGGGAAGATTCTCTTGGCCTTTCTTCTTCCCTCTCTCTGCAGGGGCCCCTGCTATACCTTCAAAGCCCATGCCATTCAGGAAGCCTGCGGAGACCTTTCCCTCATGAGGGGGGTGACACCTACCTCAGGGTGAGCAAGATCTAGCCCCAGCCCTTGTTGGGCCTCAGGGAGTTGGAGATGCAGCTGCCCCTCTGCACAGGGTCCTTAGGACTCTGCCAAGCCCATGCATGGGGCTGTGCTACTCACAATGGCTGTCACAGCTGCTGCCGGGGCCAAAGCTCCTTTGGCTACAAGGAACAGAGGCCCACTCATTTGGTCGTAAACAACAAAGCAAATTGTTGTTAGGAAGCAGAGACCTCTGGGGAAACCCAAGGCAGGAAGGACAGCCTTGCCTTCTGGACATGCAGCCTGGAACTGGGAACATGGCCAGGCCCTAAGCTGGCATCTCTCTTCCCTCTGCTTCCCTCTGTCTCCCTCTGCAGACCAGCTCTCTCTACTTCTATAGGACAAAAGATAGAAATCTATGGCTCCCAAGTCCCTAGCACATAGAGGACGGGAGGCTGGCTCCCTGCCCTAAACCCAAATGCCCTGCAAGAAGAAAGTGACTGACATGGTTTGGGTCAGACGTCCACTCTAGTTCCAACCCACAAAGACCATGGTGAGAAGGTCATATAGTACGACATGGCCTGGGGTGTTAGTCTTGGCAACTGGGGTCAGGTCTTGAGCACAGAGATGGGGTGGGGGAAGTGGGTCGGGGAAAATTTCCCTCTTCTTCATAAAAAACCTCCACGAACACACATCATCCCATCAGAATCCAGGCTCCAGAACATGATGAGTCTCTCATGGGGGATCAAGTCCAGCCAGACCCCTGCCCAGGCAGTCCCCTTTGGTCCTTGCTTCCCATGGTGGCTTGATGATGTTGCAGGTAATAAACAGGGTAGTATAATCAGGGGTGAAGGGGAAGGGCCTATATTGGAACTTCAGCTCCCTGAGAGTCTATAAAACCTTCCCCAAGGACCCATGTCCCCAGCAGGACTCTCCCAGAGAGCCTCATCAGACAACCCGTATCCTGAGACTGCTGGAGTGTGTGAGCCCTCTATGAGTTTAGGCCCTCTAGCCCCCTAGGGCCTCAGAGCAGGCCGATGCCTGATATGTCCAGAAAGATTAGGGGCTGGCCTTTTTCTCTCCCTGCTATCTATGTACAACCAGCTGCTGTTGTACATAGATGCTGCTCTGCCTACACACAAGTCCTCCTAGACCTGGAGCTCAGCCATGAAAGACAACACTGTTTGGTGGAAAATCCTGGGCAGGGCTTCCACAGTGGTCTTTTGCCAACCTTTTCCTCATCCTGTCTCCTCAGTTAGACTACTTATTCTCACTGGGCCTCAGTCTCTTCATCTGTAAAATGGACATTGTTAAGGCCAGCCTCTGGATGGTTGTGAACACCCTATGAGATACTTTGAGAATAGGAATCATTATACTATGCAACCGCTCCAGCAAGAATCAGGGTCATGACACAAGGCCCTTTCATTTGCTTGCTTTGATGGTGGAGTTTCTATTGGTGGGTGGGGCGTAAAGCCCCCGGGACATTCGATGGGCGAATTCTGCGGATGGGCCCCATGTCCCTTGTCTCCTACAGAGAAGAGTCGGCGGCGCCGGGAGGGGCTGAAGGCAGGGCTGCCTGCTTGTCTTGCTGTAGTTCTGCTGGGTTAACTCCCAGTGGAAATTGACCTGCCCTGCCCTGTCTTTGTCCCTTTAATTTCCTTTGTATTTCCTCACTGACCCTAGGCCTGCATTTGACTTGTGACCCTCTTTCTGTTCACGGAACACAGGCATTCAGTGACTGATTAGGCATTCACACTGAGGAGCTACAAGGTGGTGATTAGCTCTCAGAAACCTCGAGCAAACAGGAGGAGGTGGGGCCGGATTGAGCCCTGTCTCCCAGGGAGACCACAAAGCCACAGCCTGATCTGTGACCCTGAGCTCTTCCTTACCAAAGAGGACACGTGTCTGGGGAAAGTTGGCCAAAAAGTGGTAGAAAGGGGACAAGAGACTGTGCATCTGTGGCATGAATACTTAAGGCAACATCTAAAAGGCCAGCAGAACAACAACCCCAAGACATCAGGTCCCAACCCCCTGGAACCTGTGAAGCTCACCCTATAAGGAAGGGAGAAGGGTCTTTGTAGATATGATTAAGATAAGGGTCTTGAGATGGAAAGATTATCCTGATGGGGCCTAAATGTAATCACAAGTGACCTTATAAGAAGGAGGCAGAGGGAGATTTCACACACACACACACACACACACACACACACAAAAAAAAAAAAACAAAAAACAAAAAAAAAACACAATGTGAAAATGGAGCAGAGAGAGATTTGAAGATGCTGGCCTTGAAGACTGGAGAGATGCAGCCGCAAGCCCAGGAACGACAGCAGCCACCAGAAGCTGGAAGAGGCAAGGCACAGATTCTCCCCTATAGCTTCCTAAGGGAGCAAAGCCCTGCCAGCACCTCAATTGGGGCCCAGGGTTACCAATTTACAACCTCTGGCCTACAGAACTATGAGAGAATAATTAATTTAAGTCACCAAGTTTGGGGAATTTGGTACAACAGCCACAGGAAACTAGTCCACTATGTAGGATGAGTCTGCCTCACAAGAGGTTGTGATAGAACCACTGCTAGAGAGGGTCACTAGCTGGATCTCTGTGTCCCCAGGTTGCAGGGAGTGAAGTTCCACTCAGGCTTGTATTAGCCCCTGAATGTCTTCCAAGAGTCGTTCTCCACAGTTGAATGTGAGCTCCTGGAGAGCCAAGGCCATGTGTTATACATCCCTGCATGCCTGAAACTCAGCACAGTGCCTGGCAGAGAAGAATGCATATAAAGAATTATCTGTGAAGTATCAGCACGAGTAAGCAGCTAGTGAATAGTGAGTTAGGAAATGAACAGAACAGGGTCTGCCACATGGATGGCAGATGTCTGACAGCATCATCTTGTATTATTATCCATCTTGCACTTGATAGGCCTTTTCAGATATGTGCCTTGCCTCCCCAAGCCTTAAAAAATCCTTGAGGTGGGGCCTCTTCCCTCAGAGCAGAGGCTTGCACAAGGCTTAGCAAACAGTTAGTGCTCAACCAAGATCCATTGATTGATTGGCTGGTGGGTGGATGGATGTCCAGGTGGAGAATGGATAGTTATCCAGCAAGGATCTACCATCTACCCATTACCTAGGATGGACAGGCCTGAGAGTCCTATTTTAAAATGTAGAGTATTGGAGTCTCAAACTTCAGGTTCTGTAACTCCGGTGAAGGCCAAGGAAGCTGCATTTTTAATTACCTTCTGCAGCAAGGGTCAGTTTCCAAGGCCACCTATGGGGGAGACTGATGGAGGCTGGAGACACCTGAAATAGAACTGAGGAAGCTTTCAGCTTTCCATGGACGAGCCACTGGAGCTGAGTTTGCTCTCTGCTTAAGCATAGTTGTGATTTAAAAAATGCAGGAGAGAAACAACACAGAATAATCCAGCTCCATTTGGGGAAGATCCCAGCTGGACATCAGTCAGGATCCGTTTGCTTATGTTGATGCTCTCTAGCAAAAGCAATTGCTCAGGAGGAAGCATGAAAATGCAGGGCAGAGAAATGGCAGCAAGACTGAGTGAACACAGGGTGAACACACGGAGAAGTTCTGGTGTAAAGACATCTTTTCTGAGGGTTGGCGATTATTTCTGAAAATTACAGATTTCCAGCATTTGCTTTAGTAGAAACAGCTGCCACTCTAAGAGCCAAACTCTGAGCCAGAAAATATTGTACTTTGAGCCGAGTGTTCCCATCTTTGAGGCGGAGCACGGGTTCCCCAGGCAAACTAGCACCTGCCCAACATGCCTGCCTGCTCCTTGTGAGTTTCCAGCCTGGGTGCCCTATGCAGAGACCACCCGCACATTGCCTCTTCCTCCCTGAGTGACCCTGAACATACTGCAATCCCACAATTAGGGACCACAACATTCATTTAAGAGCTGATGGGGTGGACAGCAGAACTGATGGTAGTAAACAAGGAAAAGCATGGAACTGGGAGTTAGGTTACTGCTCCTTCCCCTCTCCGGAGCTCAGCCTTCCCATCTGTTAGATGAGGGCATTGGATTCTAGTGAAACGGGGTACTTAATAAGAGGGGCAGTAGAAAAGGTTTGAGGTAGCACTTGGACAGCTCATTAAACAACACCGTGTTGAGAAATTTGTCCCAGCTTTAATGCTCTTTCTGTTCCTCTGATTACATCAAGGTAGAAGCCTAGTTTGGTGCCAGGATAGCTCTAACATCATTTCCATCTTTTGCTCATCTTTTTCAACAAAAAAGGAACAGACCTAAGGCTCAGAGCCAGAGGCAAGCAAAGGCACCTAGCTAGCATTTAATAATGTTTTCTTGTGTTCATTGTATTCCAGGCAAGTGATCATGGTTTTACATCTATGGTGATGACATAAAGGTTCCTTCAAATAAATGTGTGTTGGTACAGAGAATGAGACAAACTGAACAAATACATCAGGTAAAATATAAATACAGGTATTAGGTGGACAGTGTACCAGATGCCTGATGTCTGGGGCTTCCTGTACCTCCCTAACCCTAAGAACCCCTCCAGCACACCTTTCTGTAAGTCTTTATAAAGAGCAGTCACTGTTCTCACTGGCCACATCTTGTCCCTGGCTTCCACTTAGGAGCTAGACCTGCAGTGACCATATAGCACAGCGAGTGCCTTTCTTTTCCTGCTGAAACCTCCAACCTGCGGCCACAGAAAATATCTCGCTCATTCATGCCACCGATGCCTGTGGCATCTTAGGTTGCCTTGACAATTTAATATTTCTATCAAAAGTCATATATTTGGATGTCTATGTTGCATCAGAACCAAGCAAGTTTTTCCTCCTGCCTGTTTACATTAAAAATACTCATTACAATTCAAATTACTTTCAAATTATGCTCATCTGGATTTCTACGCTTTATAAAGACTCCCATGCCTATCTCTTTCTGGGGTTATAAGTTAAAATATTTTTATTACGATAGAAACCACTTTAAAGACTCCACAGATATTTGCTGAACTGTGGATAAGACAGCTTTGTGCTAAATAAACCCTCTCTCTCAGCCCACCTTGAAGAAAGGGAAATGGAGGACAAGAAGCCTGCAAACTAAAGCTACTTCCAACACTAACTTGAGGCTTCATACGTCAGTTCTGGTTGTAATATTAAGTGCTGTGCACTGCAAAAATGGGTTAACTTTATCCATCATTGACAGTGTGGAGGGAATTATTAGCATTGGCTGTCCTTAATAAGATAGTTTGTATTCTCTAATCATCATCAACAAATAAAAGATACAGGAAAATAAATTTTAGCTAATAGGAGAGGGAACTTTCTAATGCTCAGAGTTTTCAACAAAGAAATATGCTGGCTTCAAAGGGAGTGAACCTCAAGCCTCCACAGTCGGATTCCAGTCACAGGTGGGATGGCCATCTGCTCCTGCAGAAGAGATTCAAGCACTGGATGTGGGGAGTGCATCCTCTTTCAGCCCTGGGAATGTTCACATTATCCCTGCATTAGACACAAGTTTTGGTGGCAGGCGAAAGACACCCAGATCAAGTTGGATTAGATGAATTATATTGGTAGACAAAGGAACTACAAGTCCAGGTACAGCTGGGTTCGGGTTCAGGTGTTCAGATGACATCACCAGGAAGCTGTCTTTCCTTCCCTCCTCTCTGATTTCCCAGTAGCTTCATTGTCCAGAAAGCAGCAAAGATGCCTTTCAGATGCTTCAGGCTAACATCCTACCATCCAAGCAACCTAAGCAGGAGACTTTTTCTCACCTTGTCCAAAAAAGTCTTGAAGTTCTCCTGAGAAAATAATCAAAGACTCACAAAAAACTGTATACAAGAACATGCATTTACATCTACTTTCTATTTGCAAAATACTTAAAACAATTTAAATATCCAATGATGGAGGACTGGTTAAATATGTAGTAGTATGTCCAAATGGTGGAATACCATGCAGCCAGTAAAAAGCATGCTTCCAGAGAATAGCAATGATACAAAAATATTCTTGACATATTGTTAAGCAAGATATGAAAGTGAATTAATAATAAGGTCACAATTTTGTTACAAGATATTTATTAATAAAAAAATGGATGCAATTATACCAGTATATTTTCTGAGTGGAAGGATTACTGATGGTATTATTTTTAAATATATTTCTCTGTTTTCTAAGTTTACCACTATAAATATATATAACTTAGACATATTACTTATATATATAATATAAATAGACATATTACTTATATAAACAGATATATAATATATATTGCTTATATAAATATAAGGCCCACCTGAGGACCTACAGATGGGCTCCATGCAGCTGAGGACCAGCAGGTGTGCTCTGGCCCAGCACTTCCCCTTTCCCCCAGTGCTCCAGCCTCTAGCTCTTGTCTCACCCTCGGGGGGTGGTTGTGCACACACCCAGGAGACAGCAAGAAAGACAACAGTCAGAGGCCTCTGAAACATGGTCATCCCAAATATGTTATGAGATTCTCACACATGCATGCGTGCGTGCACACACGCACACATCATTCATGCCAGCTATGTTGTTAAACCAGGCTATAGGTTCAATACAGTTTTATGGCACAGGCACTTAGAACCTCACAGAGCTCCTGGATGTCTCTGATAATATTCTCTATCCGTTTTCCATTTGGGCTTCCTAGTAAAATCTATATCACCTCTCCTGGTATGGATCAAAACTCATCAGGGTCTCTTCTGTCCAGTTTATGGAGGTGGCAGGGTGACGGGCAGCTCACAGTAGGCAACCTGCTGCAGGGAGAGCCCCAGAACCAAATGCTCCTGATTACAGCCAGAATCTTGGAACCAGGAGTAAACTCCTCAGTCGTAAGAGGGCCTGAGGTTGTCATCCTCCCTATCCCTGCCTCCAAAGAGATAGCACTTAGCAATTCTGAGACTTACCCCAACTCCACACCTTCCCAAATTAGACCTTCATTTGCCTGAATCATCGGCCCTGGCTTTTCACTGCTGTGCCTGTTCTGGATAACTCCTGAGTGACCCCTCCCCCCCTTTTCTAGGTCATTTGAGAATGGCTTCTAGGAGAATGTGAGTCATGGCCAGATATCTGAGTCCACAGAAAGCAACACTTGGCATAAACGATGGGAGAGAAAACTGCCTATAAGAACTACCAGACAAATGCATTTATTTATCCACTGTGAGCCCACGATGTATATACTAGGTACCCAGAACACCGTTCTGTGCAAGAGACACAGGCCTGTCCTCATGGGGCAACAAGGTGAGTGACAGACAGTCAGACAACTGTGAGCACCAGGAATGCCAGCTGAGTGCCGAGAGTGCCACCCAGCCAAGAAAAGAAGCAAGTGCTTCTCAAAAACAACAAACACTCCAAATAAAAAGAAAAAACACATGAATGAAGGAAGGAAGGAAGGAATGAACGAATGAGCAAAAACTTGTAGCAGAGTAGTCTAGTCTAGTCTGGTCTGGTGGCGGGGAAGTCTTCCTTAAGGAAGTGACAATCAGGGTGAGATCTGAAAAGAAGGATAGGTAGGAACCAGCCCAGAGAAGACAGAGGGGCAGAGTGTTCCAGAAAGGGAGAGGAAATGCCCACGCAAAGAAGGAGGGCAAGAGTGTCCCAGAGTCCCTGGGACCATGCGCATGCAGGGAATCCAGGCCTGGTAGGAATCATTCTGGTCATTCCCCAAGGAACAGTGGGAAGTGATGCTTTAACCACCTCCAGCCTCCTCATTGTTCCTCCTCCCAAGTTCCATACTTCTCCCCCGTGAACAGGCCAGTTTTAGTGCGCCAGTTCTGAGTGGACCTATTCAGAGGACACCAGCCTGAAAGTACTGTAGCCCCTCTGGTGGGAGGCTCTGTGCCACAGCCATGGTGTAGCAGGAGGCTCTGGGGTATTTAGCTGAAGAGGCCAGGCCTCTGCTTTCTGTTTTTCAGGTTGCCTCGTGGTAAACAGGGGAAGGTTCCGAGTATGACTCCTGAGGGCAGAGTGTTCTGACCTACAGCTGCCGGTCTAAGGAGGGGAATGGTGGGCCTGGGAGGAAGACCTCAGGACTGGTGAGAGCTGTCCATGGTAGCTGCTGTCAGGAAGTCACATGGTCCCTCCCCACCTCTGGAGGCAGGTACTGGACATGTCAGGTAAGCTGTGGAGGGGGCTTCTGCACAGAGAGCGTGGGGATGCCCTTAGGAGGTCTCAGAGTCAGAAAGTGGAACCTAAATCCTGCCATCATCTTCATGAATTCTTCCCACTCTGCCTTTGGCTAAGATGGGTGTACGTGATGACTCTGTCTATTGCGAGTGGCAAAATCAAACAGACAAACAAAAGCATCACACTAAACTAGGCACAGAATTAACTGAGATGTCTAAGGGTGGGTCTAGCACAAATGGATCCAGAATGTTAAACTATGTCATGAGAGCTCAGTCACAGCGTGGCTGGACATAGGGCAGACAGATGCCCATTCTCAACCCCAAGATTTCACCTACACTTTAGCAACCACACCAGGAAAGCTGCTTCGCATCCCTTGAGATCCAGACACAAGTCTGGCACCCATCTCTTGGCAGCCCAGATGGAGCCATAGAACCATCCTGGAGTTAGCCTCAGGGCGCTGGAGGACATGGGCTGGATCCTAAGTTCTCCCTGGGACTGGGGGACAGCAGAGGCAGGAGGAAGAGTGGTTTCTAATTCCACCCAAACATCAGGGACTGAGAATATGGGAAAAGTGCTTTCCTCAAAGGAAAACTAAAGTGCCATTAGCAGAAGAAGGAGGAAAAGAGAGGAAACTGAGCCATCAAAACCAACAGCTGTCCACTGCAATAAGGAAGGCCACCCTCTCATGAGCTCCTCTGTCCCATCTCCTCTCCTGCAGCCTCCTGCTTCAGCCCCAAACAGAAGTGCTGTGGGCAAGGAGAGTGGAGCACATTACCCCATCTACACAGTTTTTATAATGTGTTTAGCAAAACCTATCTGTGAAGTGAGAGTTGAGTTTTCCCATCCTCTGTGCTCAGAATTGGCCTTGACTCCTGTTTGCTATTAAAACAGCCCAATGCCCTGCTCAACAATGTGTTGGCTTCTCTGACTGTGCCCTTGTGACTTTAGTGATACTCCCAGAGTCATCTAACATTCTAATCTGAGGTTCTAATCTGAGGTGAGGAGGGAATCATGTTTGGGGGCTCTACCCTTTGTTTTTACTCCTGACTGTTTGCAAAGGACGGTCTGAGAAGTTTTTCACAAAAACGTAGTATTTCTCTCTTTTTGGCCAACAAATTGAATTATATATCTGACTCTTCTTCCTTCTTATAGAAATATTTATGATACAAATACTAAATAATATATTTGAGGATGACTGTAGGAGTACAAACTGTATATGCATAATATAGGCTGCAAAATCTTAAATTATGTAAACATAATTAGACTGAAAATCCTACTCAACAGTTCCATTTTTAGGCTTCACATTGAAGGTACATGTTTCTTTCTTGGATGAGTCAATAGATGTACCATTGTCCCTAAGATTAAATTTGTTAATGTGGGTGTTTAAATTTTTTTAAAAATGCTTTTCTCCCATGTGCACACACTAAAACCAAACTATTAAACATTTACGTCTATTTCTGAATGTGGAAAAGATTGCTAATGTATTTTGGAGACACCAGATACTTGTGTGTAAAGTTTTCTCTTCACTACTTGCTTCCGGGCTGGGGAACTTGATGGGAAATGAAACAGGGCAGGTAATCAGGGAAAGTCACCTTTGTGGAATGAGAGTCACTCTGAAGTGCTCTGAGCAGACTTTTAAGGCTCCTCTCTGTGCCCTCTTCCAGGAAGGCCAGCTGCCTATCCCCCATTCTGCCTCTGGCCTGAAGGCCTGGCCAGTTAGCACCATATGACTAATTCAGACTAATTGTCATGGATCAAATAGCAGCAAAATATTTCCAGTTGCCAGTCTCCTGTTTTCCAATTGTCCCTCTGTTCTACATCTAAGTAAACATTTGTTCTGCTTATCGTTTCTGAGCAAAGACATGAATCACTTGCCTAGAAGAAACCGCAGGGGCAGCTGTTGCCTGTTAGGAGTCGACATTTGGGAACAGGGCCTGCTAAACTGCTAAACAGGACTCCAGAACTAACTTCGCTTTCTCTTTGTCCTAGAAAAATATGCCTAGGGCACTCTGGTGGACTGGCAGCCAGGTCTATCCTACCATTTTGTGGAGGACATTGGAATAGCAAAACACTACCTACTAAGAAATCTTTAGCCCCTTCAGGGCTCTCCTTTGGCTGAAGATGCTGTCTTCAGAAGGTTCCCGAGAAAGTGCCCATATGTTCCCTAGGGTGGCTACATAGAAGCTAGTTTGCTCTCATTAAATGCATCTTGCAGAGCCCTTTGTTAGGTCGTGGCTTCTTAAGAAGGATTAGAGGGAACCTTAAATGGATAGGCTCTCATGGTTTGGGACTTGTCTGGTTTTGCAGCAACTTGCATGGAAAACATATTGTCTACTAGTCTCTGTGTTGGGCATTTCTATATGTTTGATATTATTTAATCCCCAAAGCCCAACCAGGTGGGCAGAAAAGGTGACATAATCAAAGAAGGGAATATATACAGAGACAGAAGCTTTGGGTCTGAGAAATCTTGAGGGCTGATAGACTATCCAAGCTGGCTTGAAGTATAGGTAAAATTAACCTAGGTTGGGAGGAGGAGGCCAGTGCTTAGGCAGAAGAAACAACATACAAAGGTAGGTAAGACAGGAATGCTCACAGGGTAATTCTCTTGCATAGGTTTGAAACTGAGGAGAGTTGGGAATGCAAAGTCAGGGGAAGTCCTAAGCCTCTCTCAGGGCTCTGAGTCTAAACCAGACATACCCTCCCCTTGGGAAAGGTCAGTGGCCTTATCAAATAATTCTCTGAGCACCAGGTCCCATCAGTTTTGTAAAGTCCAATGCCTAACAAGAACCTGCACACTACAGGTGCTCAATTAATGGGGATGGAAATAATTTTCAAGATGTTTTCTATTATCACAATTAAAACATTTTCCTGTGTAAAAGACAGTTAAAAGAATGAAAAGACAAGCTATAACTTATGAGAAAATATTTGCAAATCATCTACTCAGCAAAGAACTTACATCTTCAATATATAAAGAACTCTCAAAACTCAATAGTAACAAAGCAAACAATCCAATTAAAAATTGAGCAGAAGGGCCGGCCCCGTGGCTCACTCAGGAGAGTGTGGCGCTGGTAGTGCCGGGGCTGCAGATTCGGATCCTATATGGGGATGGCCGGTGAGCTTGCTGGCTGAGTATGGTGTGGACAACAACATACCAAGGGTTGTGATCCCCTTACTGGTCAAAAAAAAAAAAAAAAAAATTTGAGCAGAAGACTTGAAGACACACTCACTACAAAGATATAAAGATGGCAAAATGAGCACATGATAAATATTCAATATAATTAACCATTAGGGAAATGCAACTCAAAACCATGATGAGATACTATTATACACATATTAAAATGACTACCATTAAAAAAATAATACTGTCAATAGCAAGTGTTGGCAAGGATGTCTAACTGTTGGACTCTCATACACTGGTGGGGCAAATGAAAAATGATACAGTTATTCTGGAAAAGGGTTTAGTAGTTTCCTAGAAAGTTAAACATACACTTTCCACATATGACCCAGCATATGGGTGGGTACCCAAGTGAAATAAAAATCTATCTCTACATAAAAACCTGTATACAAGTGTTTGTAGCAGCATTATTCATAATTGTCAAACCTGAAGATAACCCAAAATGTTATTCAAGGGGAGAAAGGATAAACACACTGTGGTACGTCCATACAATGAAACACTACTCAGAAATAAAGAAAAAGAAATTGTTGATACATGAAACAAACTGGATGAATTTCGAAGGTGTTATGCCAGGTGAAAGAAACCAGTCTCAAAAGAATACATTCAAGGGCTATGTGATTCGATTTATATGACATTCTTGAAGAGACAACATTGTAGCAATGGAGGACAGATCAGTGGCTCCCAGGGGTTGGGGTGAAGGGAGAGTATGTCTATAAAGAGATAACAGGAAGGAGTTTGGAGGGGGGTAATGGAACCCTTCTGTATCCTGATAGTGGTTGTGGTTACACAAATCACTACATGTGTTAAAATTCATACAACTTGTATGACATAAAGAAAAGGTGGCTTTCTGACCTGCTTCTGCTCCATGAGCAAGTCAAGGGAAGGAGCTGGGGTCCTGTGTTTAATCCTGGTTTTAGTTTGCATCCACCTTCGCCCTCAGCTGGGTCATCTTTCCGTCTTCCAGAAGGATGGGGGAGGGAGTCACAGGCTTATGTGTGGGGACCTGGGGGCCTAACTGCCCCCCTGGAGACTTGCAACCAGGCCAGGCCTCACAGCACTGTGTGCAGTCTTGGATTTCTGAGCTTATTGGGGTTCTGCCTTGCAGGTTGGCCCTACAGCAGACATGTAGCATAACAAGGTCCCTGAGCTCTCTCCCATCTGTTTTCCCACCCTTTGCAGTGTTGGGTTAGGGCTATTTGCTCATTTGGTAAAAAATGGAATTCTTATTTATGTTTGGTGTTCTTCTTGTTTTATTCAGTTGTGGTTTGGTTGGCGGATGAAGAGAAGTGACAGAAACTTCTTTGTCCTGTCAGCTTAACCCAGACATCATCACTCCATTATCAGACAGCTACTGGGGGTCATGCACCAACAAAGGAGGGATTAAACCAAGAATGGAAATACATAAGTTCCAGGAAGCAGGGGATCCAGTGGCTGAAAGAGGTAAAGGAAATCCCCAAGTTGGAGATGAAGGAAAGCCGCAGATGATAGCTGTGTAGTAGCCCGAACGAGGAACCAGACTGGCACATCAGAGGACTGCAGAGGGGATGCCACCAAGAGCAAGAAGAAACTGCTTCCAATGGATTATCCAATATGTTTGACCTTGTGGAAAATTGTATTGAAAGGCTGTAGGTGAGTGCGGGAAAACTTAATCATTTGTAGAAAGAAAGCCAAGCAAATGGAAATGAGTTGATTATTGGCTCCAGGAAAAACAAAATGAGGATGGAAACAATCAAACAACCCTAGTACACTAGTTGACTCAACAATGAACAATATCTACATAATAAGCAATGACAAAAACAGTCATGGAAAAATGGGGGAAAAGGAGAGCGGAGTAAGAGGCCAAGATCATACCACTAGTAAAAACTGGGAGCTGGCACTAGATCCTGGGTGTTTGGATGCCTGCTCTGTCATGTTTGTCTTGGGTTGGGGTGGGGGGCAGAACCATTCATTAGGGTGCAGTTAGGGAGTTTGGGGAGGAGGAGAGTGTAGTGTCCGACAACAAGGGAACCAGTGGCATTAAGTGTTTGTCTTTCCCAACAAGGAGACCACTCTCAACACCTTTGAGGGTTTGCCACTCCCTTGGGGTCAAGGGTGACTAGCAAGGCCTATTCCCCCCAGTACTTAGTGTCCTCAGCTATAAAATGGAAGCAACCTGCTCTGCTCCCACACCAGAGCCTGGTGGGAACAGACAGGTCCAAGTTGAGCTGGCCAGTTCCTCGCTGGGAACTGGGACTATTAAGACCACATCTGAATTTCAGCTGATGGTTGGAAGTCTCAATCTGTGTCCTCAGCTCAGAAATATGACCAAATTTCTGTCCTCTGGAGAAAGCTGGGAAGACTGTCCTGCTCTATGGAAGCATTTGAGTCTGAGATTACTTATTGCTTAAAGCACAGACCACAGGTGGGAGGCTTAGCCTGGAGAAGAAGCCCTGGAGAGAAAAGGCAGACCAACAGCAATTTGCCCCAGACACAGGTTTAGGGAACCCTTCTCTTGGGAACCTCAGAGGTGTGTTAAGTCAGAGGTACAGAGAGAAGTGATGGAACTCACATCCTCATCCCATCATTGTGGCAGCCAAAGCTATTAGGTATTTAGGAACTATCTCCTTTTTTCCCCTTTCTAAGGAGAATTGACTTGGTTGTTCTCATAATTACTTGCTTCAAGCCCTTGATGATGAATTGTCCCCTGCCAGAAATGCCTTCCTCCCAACCAGACTTTCTCCATTTTTCCAGGAAAGGGCTTACATGGGAAAGTCACACGCTCAGGAGCTTGCAGCCTGTGACTTCAGAACTGAAAGCCCAAACCCTACAACCCACCTCTTCTTTGAAGCCACCTAGTATTGTTTTAGAATTGTGTGACTGATTCTTGTCTTCTTAATGTGATTGTAAACTTCCTGAGAGCAACGACTGTATTAGTCAGGATAAGTTAAGCTGCTGTAACAAATAGGTCCAACATGCAAAGTTTCAATCCAGTAGATGTTTATTTCTTACTCACATGGCAGTCTTTGCTGGGTGTGTATGTGCATATGGTCATTTACAGCTCCAGGCTCCCTCTGTTATGTGGCTCCACATGACCTTATTTCCTTGTCATCGTCTACTTTCAGCTATAGAAGGGAAAAGAGCATGGAGGAGGGTTCCCAAGAGACATTTTATGGGCTAGTCCTGGAGGTAGAGTACATCACTTGTGCTTAGATTCCATCTGAGAAAATTTAGTTGAACAGTCATAATGAATTGCAAGTGAGAATGAGAGATGTAGTCTACCTGTGTCTCCAAGAAGAGGATGGTTTTGGTAGGTCAGCTCTTCTGCTCCCCAAGTGCCCCTTCTCTCCCTAGAACTCAGCACAGAGAGGGATCATCAGAGGATGTTCTAGAGAACTTGGTGATGATTGGGCTGAGGTTGGCTGGTGCTTGGCCAACCTCATAAAGATCCATAGACAGAGGAGACTAGAGGGTTCAGGCTGAGCTCTGCCTGGAACCCCTGTACATCTGTACCCATGAAACCTCTCAGACGAGGCAGGCCCTTCAGCAGCTGTGGTTGCATCAGAAAACAGATTGAAGGCTGGTCTTTAAGCCACATAAACCTCATCCTGGCCTCTGCCCACAGAGGCTGCATCTGCGTAGAAATCCATCCCATAGTGCCAGGCAGGTGGGTGTTTATCACCCACTGAGATACCACTGTATCAGGAAACTCATGCATCTGATCCATCCATCCTGAAACAGCTCTGACCATCCTAGGCTGGGCAATGCAGAAGTCAACCATGGCCTTGAGCAGAGTGGTTTCAACAAAGTGACAGAGACAAAAACCAGACTAAAGGAGCCTAAGGAAAGGACAGAAGTAAGCGGGCTGGAAAGGAACTTCTTCAGGTACTTGGAAAAAATATGACTGCAGATGATTATGTATATCACAACTCACATACACACACACGTGTGTGCATACACACTCACACCCCAGGACCAGGTGCCCCCCTCTCTGGAACTCCTGCTTTCTGCTGGTGCCATCTCATCTCCTCAGATAGCTCCCTATGTTTATCCCCATCCCCTGGAGAAGCAGCTTGCTAAGGATTTTGGTACACTGATATCAGGATATGGCTGCAGGTAGTGTTGTGCTGAGGAAAGAGCGCTGGAATAGAAACCAGAGATCCTTTTCAGACACCCTACTTTCGATTCTAGCTCTTCCACCACCACCACTGTCACGGCCATGACTTACCTGGACAATTGACACAACTGGTCTCCCTGATCTCACTCTTGACCCCCTAAGTTAATTCTCTACACAGCAGCCTTTGTGATCTTTTACAAATGTAAATCTGATCATTTTAAAGCCCTCCCTTGGCTTTCGATACCCCCATTTCTCTATTCCCTTACTCTACTTCATTTTCTTCATAGCGGTTGATTCTACCCATAATCGTACGTTATTTTTAGGCATTTTACTTTATTTTCTCTTGCACTGGAAGGTGCGATCTCTAAGACAAGACTTTTGTCTCATTCACTTCTGTGTCCCAGCACCTACTAGCATGCTAATATTTATTGAAGACATGCAGTTTCTTTCAGCCTCCGCTTCCTCAACTATCAAAGGGGGACAATGAATTCCATGCATTTAACCCTGTAGGGCTTTGTGAGGATTACATGAGAAAATGAAGGAGAGCAGATACCTTGGATTGTGACACAAGCTGCAAAGTGGTATCATCATTAACTATAATAACAGTTGCCTAAACGTACTGATTTTGCAAGATACTTTCACATCACCACAGCCCACGTTTCAGGTCAAACTGTGGCATCATGGCTAGAAACAATAGCTGCAGCACTTCTCCTACATGAGAAACCTGGGAGTCTATTGAAAATAAATTAGTAATGCCTCATTCTCAATGAAAAAGTCTCAGGGAGATGTATAATTTTATTTTTTCTAAGTGTACAGAATAACATAAATCAAAAGGAGCAATAGTCTACCTTGTGTTTTGACTACTTTGACCCTCTTCAACTTCTGCCAATTTTTATCTCATTTTTGTTTAACTTTATACATCAGAGTTTAATTTGAGAGCTGGTTGAGAAGACAGTGATGTATAGGTTACATCAAGTGCAGCTGAAATTACCCTGTCCCTGGGGACTTCAGGCTGAAGGGAGGGTCCTGGTCCTGTTTCAGGGGGTAGAAGAGGAATTGTGCAGTTTGCCCCCTATACCCAGCCTCCCTCCGCCCAGCAGCCTTCATCCCTGCCTCATATTTATTGATCTGGTCAGATTTGAGGAGCTCACAATATTGCGTCTGTCTAGGGCTCCTGCTTCTCAAGCAGCCACAGGCTCAAAGCGTCAGATACCCTAGAAAATGTCATTTTCGGGACCAGAAAAGGAGTTCTATGAGCATTGATTTTTCCTCTTCTTTAAATTGTTATATTCTCTGGGAAAGTGTGCCCAGGTGGCAGTGTAGTCTGGCCAAAGAGAATGCTGGCCTTTTGTTTCTGGGAGTGTCCCACAGAGAACTCAATAAGAGAATGGATGCATGAAAACATAAATGAATGAATGAAAGACTAAATGAATGAATGAATAGCTCTCTGCTTCCTCATTACTGTTGATGTTCTGGCCAGCTTCAAGTCATTTTGGAAAGGATAAACACAAATAGAATAACTGGCCCACTGACACAGGAACTGGGGAGCTGCTGCTGTCTGTCCTGGAAACTTCCCAAATATAGCTTATGGATGCTTGGGACCGGAATGAACCTTGAGATCATCTTATCTAACTCTTATCCGTCACATCAATGTTCCCTAAGACAGCCTGGCCAGGGACTGGACCACTTCTATTAAACACCTCCAGGGGCAAGCTACTCAAGCCATGACCTAGGGGTCAGAATTTTTAAATGTACATTTCCCTTATAGCACTTATCTCAGTTTGAAATTACATGCTCATGCAGTGATTTGATTAAAGTCTGTCTCCCCCACTAGACCCTAAGAACACTGACAAGTTCTGTAATTAAATTTCACAAGAAAGGTCTGTTTGTTCACCTGTATCCCTAGGGTCAAGCACAGGGCTTAACATGTAGGAAGTGCTCAATAAATACTTTTAAATAAACAAGCACCAAACAAACTGTGATTTAGATGTCTGCAATTTGCTCATGTTAAGGCTGGAATGATGACAACAGGTAAAAATATCCAGGTATGGGAGTCATGTTATACCCGGCCACCTGGCTGGTCCACTGTCAATTCAGAAGACCAGTAAAGGAGTTCAGGAGACTTTAAAAGGTGGCTGGATTTCAGGGCTAGGTGAAGATGCCAACATGGCCAATATCCCTAGTAGATTCCTTGCTCTAGACCTGCACTGTCCAATATGGTAGCTATTAGCCATATGTATGGCTATTGAGCACTGAAAATGACAGGTCTGAATTGAGATGTGTTGTAAGTATAAAATACATATCATATTTCAAAGTTTACATAAAAAAGAATGTAAAATATCTCATTAATAATTTTTATGTTGATTACATGTTGACATATTTTGGATATGATTAGCTAAATAAAGTATATTATTAAAATGAATTTCACCTGTTTCTTCTGCTTTTTAAAATATGGTTACAATAACATTTAGAATTTCATGGTTTGTGTTATAATCTAGTGCTGTTCTAGAGGAAGGTCCTTGGAGGAATTATTAATTGGGGAAGAGTCTTAAATAAATATTCACCACTGAACAACAACCTTACACTTGAAGTTGTGTCTATTCTGTGGCTGGTACTGTTCTATGTACGTTATCAGCTAGTAAGTATATTCTGGGGACATCATGCTGAATGAATAATTTGAAACATGAAAAAATTCTTTATACTCAAAGTTAATTACAGCATTCTAGAACATTAATGAAAAACAGAAAACAGCCTAAACATCTAAACAGTAGAAGAATGAGTATATGAACTGTGTTAGCATTCATACAGAGGAATATGATGCAACCATCAAAAACTCTGTTTACCAAAGATTCATTGTAACATGACAAAATACTATGACAATGCTCAATCAAAAATTCAGAGTTCAAATTGCTTAATGTCACTGTAACTACAGAGGAAAGCCTAGAGGAACGCAAATCGAAGGAGTTATACCAAACCATCAACAGTTGTTTTCTTTGGAGAATAAGATGACAAATGACATCTTTTCTTCTTTCTGTTTTTATTTGACTAAATTTTATTTAATAGGCATTTGATTAAAGAGAGTTATACATATCTTATCTCAAGTAAAAAGGACCATCCTCAGGAGTCTGCCTGAGCATTGTAAATGGCAGCAAGTGATAAAGCATGTCAATTCACACGTGCCCCTTCTAGGCACATACAAGTCAAACCTCATACTTTCTGAAAGAGCATCCTCTACAGCTTGAACTTGTCAGGTCATTTGGTCGCTTAGCCAGGTGAACAACTCCTCAATTGACCTAGGACTCCTCCACAGACTCTAAGATGTTTGAGGGCAGCAGTTGTCCCCTCTCTTTTTCCACTTCCAGCACAGAGCTGGCACAGGCTGGGTGCTTTGCAAGACACACTGCACTTGTGCTAATTTTTTGCCATTTGGCCTTTGGGGACTCCCTGTGCTATGTCCTGGGAGACCTACCTGTGCCCACTAGCTTCTGGTGGGGTTTAGCCAATGCAGAGTTCTGGCAGGAGAGTGGAAGAAGAGAAGAGAGGACAGTCTGGATATGCCATCCCCTGATCAACTTCCTATGGGTCTCCATGGGCAAAGTAGCCTTTATCAAACTCTCCTCCTAGTTTCCAGCAATCAGTTTCCACCCAATCCCTCCTTGGAGTGGTCATAGTTCTGTTCATTTCCTCTTGTGCTTTTCTTTACTTTTCTCTTCAGCTTTGCAAATAGTCTCTTTAGAAAATCCTCCATGAATAGTCCTGACTGGAGTGTGACCTCTCTTTCACCAGGACCCTGACTGGAAACAGAGCTTAACTGAAGATGCAGTACCTGTGCCCCACCACATACCAAGAAGAGAGTCACAAGCACATCTTAGAAAGTGTGGTGTCCCTGAGCCTTGGGATGTCTACCAGTGTAGTGGAAAGCTAAGTTCTGGGGTGGACAGACCTAGGTTCAAATTCAAGTTCTACCCCTTGTGATATCCATGAGATCCCTCACACATTTCTGCATCTCTCAAGTCTTGTCGTCCTCATCTGCAAAGTGAGGCAAAAACACTTTGTGAAGATTAAATGAGGTAAGATACCTAAACTTCTTAGCATGTGGCCTGGCATACAGTAACCCCCCAGCAAACATTAGCTATGCTTTAGGATATTATTGCTGTTATCCACTGGGGCTGTCGACCTCATAAATGCAAATGTCCCAATCAGACCACCCCTTCTGGAGACACGATGCAGGGGAGACCCAGGTCCTCCCCTCCCCCGCCCCTCCTGGGCTGCAGAGACTTCAGGAAAAGCCCCCACACCCAGCACCACATGCTGCGCTACCCCAGTTCTGCTTCAGCTCCAACAAGAAGGGAGTTATTCACAGAGCCAGAGGAGGGGAGGAGAACCAGCAGGAGATGATGTGCATTTTGAGAAAATCACTTGTTTATTTAAATACTGTACTTATGAAAAATGCCAGAATGAAAAATATGGGCATTCGTGGTAATAATCAAAAGAGGAAAAAAGGGAAATACATGATCAAAACTACAAGAAAGAATGACAAGATATTTGAAATTAAAATCTGCATCTTTAAAATCCTGCATTTCAACCTCAGAATGAGAGTGTCTTTTAAAAGCTCTTTGAAAACACTTCCCCACTCTCTTTGTCTCTTTTCTTTATAAGGCATCTTCTCTTTAACTCCCTTTGGGAAACTTCTTATAAATGAGGATTTGCATCTCAAGGGATTACTCCAGTTAGGAAAGTGTTTTATTAAAAAATATATGTTTGCCACAGAATGCTGAGCGATATAATTAGCTGGTCCCTTCTGTTTTATTTTTAAAGTCTGTATGGCCAAGTTCTAATTAAACATATTCTCAGGACGTTTGAAATGTGAAGGTGAATCTGAAATGGGCACTAAAATGAAAGAAGCGAAAGCTTGGGGGATGTAAGCCAGAAAGCAGGATCTCTGGCCACGGTGGATCTGGCGGTACAGACTCATTTCTGTTTCTTTTTTTTTTTTTTTTTTTGTCCTTTTTTGTGACCGCGCTCAGCCAGTGAGCTAACTGGCCATCCCTATATAGGATCCGAACCCGCGGCGGGAGCGCTGCTGTGCTCCCAACGCTGCACTCTCCCGAGTGAGCCACAGGGTCGGCCCTTCATTTCTGTTTCTGAGTGTACAGCTACCGTGGATCGATAAGCCTGCCCCATCCCACCATTGGTGAGACGCTGCCATGTGTTCTGGGAGGCCATGCAATAAATGAGCTGATCTCGTTCTACCTTGGGCGATCCTGTAAAGCTAAAACAGTCCTGGGCTGGGATTTTGGGGACCTGGGTATGTAATAGTTTATCATCTCTAAAGCGAGAATTGCTAAGGTCCCTGCCAGCTCTGACATTCTGATTGAACATTTGGATTTATCAATTTGCCTAGTTTCTGCCACATAGCACAGCCATGCTTCAAATGCTCATACTTCATTTTACTTTGTGAACTCAGGAATAAAATACAAGGCTATGGAATCTTGCTCTTGATTGTACTATATAAAGCCAGGCTGGCTCAACCAAAAAAGTCAGCGTTGTGCCCTCACTTGTAAAGTAGGTAGAATGATGCTTACCTGTTCCCCCTTGGACATGCAAACAACCTGGAAATGAAAGTATCCTGTTTCCATTCAGAAGGATCGGCCAGCAGCCCACAGGAGTTAAGAGTTTACTGATCCCTCCTCTGAATTCTCCCACCTTGGCCCCTTATGTGGTGCCCCCACTCTTTACAAGGCACTTTCGTATTCACTAGAACCTCTTCAGGAGCAAGCAGAACTCTCATTTATTGCTGGTAGGGATACCAAATGGTACATACACTTTGAAAAAAAAATGTTTGGCAGCTTCTTTTTTTTTTTTTTTTTTTTTTTTAATTTTATTTTGTCGATATACATTGTGGCTGATTATTGCTCCCCATCACCAAAACCTCCCTCCCTCCTCCCTGGCAGCTTCTTATAGAGTCTTACATGCTCTTACCATACAACCCAGCAATCATACTCCGAGGTATTGAGAAATGAAAACTTACGTTCACACAAAACCTGTATGTGCATGTATATAGCAGCTTCATTTACAATCATCCAAAACTGGAATCAACCCATTCTCCTTCAATCGATGAATGGATAAACAGACTTAAGTACAACCATACCAGGAAATACTTCTCAGCAACGATAAGAAACAAACTTATTGATACACTCAACAATGTGGATACGTCTCAAATACATTATCCTAAATGAAAGAAGCCAGACTCAAAAGGTTACCTACTGTATAATTCCATTTATGTCACATCCTGGAAAAGGCAAAACTATAGAAATGAAGAACAGATCAGTGGTTCAGTGGTTCTTGGCATGGGGGAAGTGGAGTTAAGGGCAGGTGGATAGTTTGACTACAAAAGGGCAGCACAAAGAAATTTTTTTAGGGGTAATGGAACTATTCCAAATCTTAACTGCATGGTAGTTCCATAACTTTATGCATTTGTCAAAACTCAGGGAAGTCTATATATCAAAAGAGTAAATTTTACTCTATGCAAATTAAAAAATGAATTTTTAAAAACCTATAGGCTTGGCAGTAAATATGGTGGTTGTTTGAAGTTGATACCTTCCCCCTGCTCCCCCCGCCACCCAGTATTTATTTTATCCTACTATGGATGCTCAATAAGCCACTCAGGGCATGGTTCTCCCTGGGGATGGCTACTGCTCCACAGAAGTGGCCCTTGGAAACTGAAGGGGAATACTTAGATTACACGGGTCAATGAAAAGTTTTTCTTTTATTCTCTTCCCTATTGGATGTAGACAAAGAAGCAATTAATTCTACTTACCACTGTGGCCCTTTTGAAATCATGAGATAAAATATCTTGAGAATGAGATGATGCTAAAAATGGAGGAAAGAGTAAGAAAGTAGAGAAAACTGGCTTCCTGTTGATATAATTGAGCCAGAATCTACCGCTAGACAGTTTCCTTAAGCCAAGTGTACAGGGGATTGTATTACTTGCGGACTATAACATCCTAGGAAATACAATCAGGCATCTCACTGAGACATTTCTGATCTGATCCACAGTCCCAAACCAACTTGAAACAAACTGGGCAATAAATACTAAGTGAAATAATATGAAACAAAAATGGGAAAAGGACTTGAAGAGGCACCTCACAAGTAAGGAAATCCAAATAACCACAAACATATAGAAAAGTGTTCAAACTCATCAGTAATTATAAAAATGCAAATTAAACACAGTAAGACAGCAACCACACCACTAGATTAGGAAACATTAAAAAAGAGAAAAATCATAGCTAACAATACCATCTACTAACAAGGACGCAGAACAGTGAAAATGTTTAAAAACTGTTTGTGGGACTAAAAATCGACAAAGTCACTTTGGAAACCAGTTGAGAGTTGTAAATATGTATGCTTTGTGACCATGCAATCCCAACCCTCAATATGTATAACAGAGATCTTCCACATGTGCATTACAGCACATGGACAAGCATGTTCACGGTGGCATTTTTCATAAGATCCAAAAAGCTGAAAAAAAAAAGAACCTAATATATTACAATGTATTCATAATATAAAGATTTGAAAATAAACCAACTACACACATTCACATAGTTAAGTCTCACAAACAATGCTAAGTAAAAGAAAGAAGATGCAAAATAATCCATCCAATAGGATTTAATTTATGAGCACAAACATGGATACACACCTAAGTATTAAAATCTACAAATCAAGGCAAGAAAGTAGTCACTATAAAAATGAAGGATAGAGGTGGCTTCCAAGAGAGGGGATTGAAATTGGGTGGTATCAGGGGGACTTCAGGTAACTGAGTAGGGGTTATGCAGATATAGGCCCTATAATTATTATTTAAATCATACACATACAATTTACACATTCTTCTACATTTTCGATGAATCTCATACACAGAAACATAGGAATTCAAATATCAGATCACAGGGAAATGCAGAAAACCAGTCTGCAGCCAGGAATGTGCAATGAATGACTCTGGTTGGTGATTCTACAGGATTGGCCCCAAAGAGACTATCTGGATGGTTCTATATAATGGTCACAAACTTTGTTTCACTTTATTGCCATTTACTCCAGCCAGAGACCTTTAAAAGGTGTTTGCTTTTAAGCAAAAGTTATATCCTTTTAAGAGTACCAATTCTCTCTTAAGTTTAATACGAGTGCTGATCTTAAAGAGTGCCTTCACTGATTATTACAGTTCAGATCAGACTTGTTCCCTATATGAAGACCACACCCAGTGCCCCCTGAATAAGTAAAAGTACATACCATAGGGCTCAGGCATAAACTTCATGCAGTTTCCTTGAAAAAATCCCCTCATGCTCTTATTTGAGCCTATTAACTCCACTCTTATTTTAAATATAAATCTAACACGCTCAGACATCTATTTCCAAGAATACATCCATTTAGAAAGGCAAAAGCAAAAGAGAAGGGCTGCTAGAGCCAGTGACAATTAAGCTGACACTGTACAAAAAGACAGACAGAAAAACATCTGAACTCTCCTAGGCTTCTGGAGGCATTTATTGAAGAACAGCAATGAAATGTTAAATTAGAAATTGACTAAACCCTTTTTTTAAAAATCAGGAATATGTGCAGTGCATAATAAATGATTGCCATTAAATGTGTAGCAAAACTTACCATTCAACAGGGTAAGTCTGGTATCTATTTTCCAGTAAAGACGTTGTTCTGTAAGAATGTTAGAGATGTTAATCTAAATTCAAGTCTCTGTGAGCATAGTATATGTGTGCACAGATAGAAATATGCAAATATATACACATAACTACATGTACATGTACACAGATGTATATAGGAAAACAGACATCTATTGTGTGTGTGTCTGTGCGTGGTTTCGATCCCATTAAAGAATTCAAGGGATTTGGATGGAATTCACCCTGATAGTGGAACAATTACAGAACAGCTGCATCCTCAGAACAAAATGACCTTTTCATCAAGTTACAAAACATTAAAGGTTAAAGAATGTTTGAAAGGAAGTTAATACTTTTAAAACATTGGGAAAATTGCCATCCTTTCAAAGACCTGACCAAAAATGAGAGGAAAGTGCCGGACAGCCTTTACGAGCGAGCGTTATTGTGTGGAGGTGTGACATGTTTGCATTGCCTGCTTCAGCTGGAAACCATGAATGAACCTACCTCCTTAGGAAATGAAATGAGACTGGCCTGTGATCGGCACAGCACGGGAGCTCACGCGAGGCATCCTTAGCAGGCTGGTTCCTAATTGCAATTTTGAAGTCACATTTCTTCCTCTCACGAGTAGCAATGGCAAAGAGAGCAAATCAATGAGAGTGTCAGATTTTTCTGGCTTCTATTTTCCATCTGACCTGGATGGTGCAAAATCCAGTCGCTACGAACAGGGAAAATAGAAATATCAGTGGGACCCCTTACCATACCCCTTCCTCTAATGAGCTCACAGAAAGGCCTGTAGGAACCAATCGCCTTATCAGCCCTGCAAATACCCACTCTTTCCAGGAAGTCAGGAGACCTGTGCCCTGCTTCATCAACTCTCCCCTGTTTTTCTTTTTTTGCCCCATTCCAAGCATCCAGCCTCCCTGCATTTATGTGCCTTTGTCTTCAGGGAGTTCTGACTTTGTGGTACACTTCCCACACTGGCTTGTGGGGTTCATCATTTATTGGACAACTACTGCATACCAAGCTCTTCACCAAGGTATCAACGTATATCATCCCAGGTAAACCTCACAAGCACCCTGAGAAGTAGGCTCTACTGTGACCTGCCCATGGGCACACAGCCAATAACACCAGTGCCTCTTTCAAACCCTCGACTGAGTCTGAAAGATCCCAGCATGTAGGCTAAAGAAGCAAAGGCTTCCAAGAGTATCTCCAACTCTGATGGAATGTTTCCTTGCTGAGTCTCTTCTAAGTGTTTAAGATGGAGGAAGCTGTCCTGTTTTAGAGATAGAGATGAGGCTGGAAGAGTGGAGGTCACCTGCTCAAGGTTCCTTGGTAAGTTGTGGGCCTCGGGCCCAGGCTTGCCATGGCCACAGTCAGGACTTGCATTCACCTGCAGTATACTGCTGCACAGGGGTGCATGCATGGGGCACCCCCGCTGTGTGCATGGTCCTCACCGTTCCTTGCTGATGCTCATCTCCTAGTACAAATGAGCTAGGTTCACACCTTCATGTATCATTTACTCCCCCATTCATGTGTGTAGTTCAGTTGAGGCAGGACTGGGTACTGGGGTTGGACAGCCAGCCCTCTACTTCCCTACCTTTACTGTCTACCTTCTTGTCTCTCCAAGTGCCCCAGATCCCAGATACAGCCATAAGAGAGAGAGAGAGAGAGAGAGAAATTTGCATTTCTGGACATTCCAGAGAGGAGTGAATCTTTGACAAATTTCACTGTGAGAGGATGATTCTGGCCCTTTTTCTCAGCCAACAGGCGAGGCCTGAGGAGGAGGAAGGAGGGTTTGCGTGCTTCCAAGGGAGGCCTCCCTGAGAGGAGTGTAGGTTGATTCAGCCAGACAAGAAGAGGCCTACTTCCTTCCAGGCCTTCTCCTAGTGGAAACCCTACCCCCTGGCACTCAAGGTGTCTGGGACTGAAGATTCTTTCAGGAAACGGGGAGGCCTCTTTTGTACCTGAACCTACCTCTGTCACTAGCTGTTTTCCCGGTGCATTGCCATCAAGCCTAGAGCCAGATCCCCTTCTCTTCAGCCAACATACTCCTAAAAACCCTAAATGATACAAAAGGCTTCATATGAATTAACCCTCTTAATTGGGCAACATACTTTCAAACTATTGATAATATCTGTAAGGCAATTAAAAGTCAAAATTCACTTTCTCCCAAACTTGTATTCACTACCTATTATTTTTGCTGTGTGTATTTACAATTAGTGAGCCAGCCCGAAGCCAGGCTTTGAGAAGCCCTATCCCCCAGGGTCTCCTGAGTGAAAGGGTGGGGAGGAAGGCTGCAGAAGACTGACTCACACTGAGTATGTCTGGGGGACAGGTAGGTGCATAGAGGGCCGCTGGGCTGGAGCTCAGACAACCACCTGCAGACCCTTTAGGCTGGGAGGTGGGGTGGGTTCAAGCATTCCCAGAGGCAGAACAAGGTGCTCACCACTCCACAGCAGAATGAAGAAAGACAATTGCACTTCTAAAACCTCTGATTTAAAAATAAGCCTGGGGGAGGAGTTCTGGGCGTGGGGCCACGAGCAGTCTAAAAAGCTAGGTCTCAGGGTATCTGGTATGAGATTGGATGTGTGGGCAGGAGGGGAGAGATGCTCAGCGGTGTCCAGTTGTCCTTGGCTCTCTCGCTAAAGTCCCAGCTGAGTCAGGATCTCCAGGTGGAGCCAGGCTGGGAGGTCAGCTCGCCAGGTGCTGGTGGAGGGTGGAGTCGTGTTCTCCCCTGTGTCCAGAGGCAGCCCCACTGCAGAGCCAGTCCCCTAATGTGCACTTGCACACCCCTTCTGGCTGGGCATCTACTCTCTGACTGGTGTTGTACATTCATCCCTCCTTGCACACTCACAGGAGCTTCCTCGAGGCCTGGGCGCTTCCTCCAGGAAGGGTTTTTCCCAGGAAAGAAGTTCTGTCTGCTGAGGCTCAGGGTCAGCGTATGGGCACTGCCTGCTCTGGCCTTTCCCAGGGGCCAGGCTCGGGGCATGGTGCAGTCCTTGGAGCTCCCCAACCTAGTTCCAGTTGAGAGCACGCTCGGCTGGGGGCCTGCATGGTGCGCAATCCTCTGCTTAGGGCAAGTTGGATATATCTGCTCCAGAATTTCAATGTCGGAGGGGTTTGGGGGAAGCTGATAAGTGTCTGTGCTGGGCAAGGGTCTTGTCTTAAAGCTAAATCAACAGACACAATTGCCTGTCCGAAAGCTAATAAACTAAACATTATTTTAACCTAAATGCAGAGTTTGTTAAGGGAACCTAGAGAAGGGAGCCTGGGAGAAAAGACTAGAGAGCCCTTTCTAAACCCCTCTTTGGAGTCACCACCGGCTTCTGCAATCTATCAACACGTTTAGAAGCTAGACGCATGCAGAGACCCTGCAGCACAACTAGCCCACTAGGCCAGCTCTAAAGCCTCCTCAGGCCCCTAAGCAGTTGAGTCCGTCACTTCCCCGCCCAAATTCCCGCCACACCCCACTCCCTTCTTGTCCCTGGGGCTAGAGTGGCTTCCAGCGCTGTCCTGCCTCTAGAGGGCGCTAGTGGAGAGGTGGTACCGCCAGCTCCCGCCGCCAGCTCTAAGGGGGAGCCCCAGGGACTCCACCCCTACCCCCAGGCCTAATTTGAATATTTCATTGGCTGCCGCCAGTCTGGTCAATTTATCATGCAAATACGGGTGCCCTCCGCGCCAGAGAGGAGCCACCGCCCGCGCTGGAGAGCGGCGCCCGATTGGTGGCCGAGACAGCGGCATTTGTAATATTTTTCTTTGGGCATTAGAGTCATTTACCAATGCCATCACCGCAACTCTAAGTACTGAATCACAAGCCACTTAAAGGATTTTATTGGCAGCTTTGAAACTTCTTAATATGTTCTTTTATTTTAAACCAAGTGTCGACCTATTTCTGACCTCCCTTCCCTCCCCCACCTAAAAAGCTGCAGAAATTACCAACTACTTTGTTCCCTCATGTCTGTGTACCAGGTGGCCGCCCCTGCCCTGCCACAGGGAGAAGTCTTTGGGGCTAGCATTTGGTGAACCCTAAATAATCTTTGAGAACTCTTATGAAGGTCCAGGAGGAACTGATAGAAGAGAGTACACAGAAAGAAAACAGCGAGGAAAGAAGGAAAAAGATGAAAGAGATGGGGAAAGAGAAGATGTAGCGAAATACGAAGAGAGAAGGCAGAATTAAGGGCTTCTCCGTAGAGGAAGAAAACCTTGGAATTATCAAAGCCCCAGGGATCAGAGACCGTCTGCATGCCATATAATCTGACCCTTCTGGCCACCGTGTCCCAAACAACCCTGGTCCTCCTATTGTCGAAATACAAGTGATATTTATCAAATTTCAAGAAATAAGAATAAGAAAGAATGAGGCCCCAGTCCGTTGTCCCTTTCTCCCCTACCTACCCTACTGAGAGTTAGGCTCGTTCTTCTCCATTTGAAAATATAGGGGCAAACACAAAAACCTAATGCATAGGACAGAAAAGAAGAGCGATATGGGAAAACAGAAAAGGGAACGGGGATTCTTCCTGCTCTTGCAAATTCCCTGGCCAGTTAATGAGGTCACCAGGCGCGGAGAGCTGGGCTGTCTGGTCTGCAAGACTTGGGGGAGGTTTGATTTCTGGGACCTCCTCCAGGGTTCTTGCATTCGAAGAGCCGGGGTTCAGATCAGCACTGGGTTGCCCACACAGTGATTCCGATACCCGCGGGTGCCCGGCAGCTTACTTAGCCGCGCGGGAAGAGGTGGGCACCTCTGTGTGTTCTAACTAGCGAGGAGCTGCTCGCTCCCGGCCAGGGCTGAGCCCCACGGCGGCGGCGGCGGCGGCAACTATCTCCAGTGTAGTTTTATTTTTCCTCTTTTTAAAGCTCTGGCCAAATGGTTCTCAAAAATCCATTTCACCCAAAGTAGAAGGGGGTGAGGGGAATCATTTGGAAAATTCACCGCGCAACCCAAGTCCACGCGTGGGATTTGACAAAGGGCATTTCGCGGGTAATTGCGCCCTCCAAACTGAATTTAAGGTACATCCGTCCTTCTTAGACCGAAATGCAAAGACTTTTTATTTTCTGTATTTAGTCTTCGGTCTCAAAAAAAAAAAAAAAAAAGTTTTTTGAAAGTTCGGTAAATGATTGAACGAAAGAGAAGTACGAAAGAAAGAGGTGACAGCTGAAGATGCGGGACCGAGAGCACACGCAGGTGGGGGAGGGGCAGAGGGAGAGGAAAATCGCCAGCCCCTGTCTTGGAAAACCCTAGACAGTGGCCGCGAAGAATCACCCTACCCGAGGCCCAGCTCCTCCCCACCCCTCCCCTGGATAACCCTCCTGGCTAGGCTAGGTGTATAGTTTAGTTCAGTGGATTTTTTTTTTTTTTTCCTTAAAGACGTTTATAATTGTCTGGATATCCTTCATCGGAAAAAATGAGGAATCAGGAAGGAAGACCTGCGGGCCCTGGCTTCCTGGAGGGGCTAGACCAGGTTACCTTCCATCCAAAGTTCTCCCGCTTCCACTCATGCCCAGGAGTTCAGGGCCGGCCCGGGGCCAGCTTCCTTCCTGTTCCGCCCCAACCCCGCAGACCGCGGGCACCAACCCTGCCCCGGGAAGATCGCAAACCCTTCTGCTTTTGAGTCGGGTGGTCCTGGTGAAAAACGGCAGGCGTTCAGTGGACATAGCTGGCAAAGTTGGCCGGTACCTCTGTGCCCCCAAACTTGGGGAATTTGCAAAGTAGGAAGTCCCGGCCAGGAGAGGGGGGGTTGGGAGTGTGTGTGCGCGCGCGTGTGTGTGCGCGCGCGCGTGCATGTGTGATGGGAGTTCGGGAGGTGCTTCACACCCCCCAAACCAATTCCCGGGCGGAAGAGAAGCCCCTTACTTTTCTTCGAAGATTACCCCCCACCCCCAGCTCACATTCAGGCGCGCCCGACGCAAGCTCTCCCGAGGCCCCGCAGAAGTGGCATTAATATACCGCTCCGATTTTCGAAGGTTTATTTCACGTCAAAACTGTAAAAAGTTCTTGGGAGAATTTACAGACAAAACATCTGGTTCGTTAAAACAAAGCTACCGGAAAAAGAGAAACAAACTTCGCTGCTGTGTGTAAAGGCACTTTTAGCAAATAATTTAGCGCCTGGTGAGGGCCCGGCCACAGGGTCCGAATCCTTCCCGCTCTGACAGGGGCTGAGGTCCCCGGTCCCAATTCCCGGTTGGGGTGTGCAGGTGGCAGGCTTCCCTGCACCCAGGGCACTTCCTCGCCGCTTCCTAGTCCAGACTACGGTGTAGGAAGGAGTGGGGAAGGGGGCAGACCCTCGCCCCAGCGGTCAAGGCGAGCGCGGACAGGAGGGCATCTGATGCCACCTTCCCTGGCGTTGCCCAGCTCTGGGCTCCCCGAAGGCCCACACCCCCATACCTTAAAATGGGGTGTAGGCTCCTGGAACGTACTACCCGGCATGCCCTGTCCCTCTAGGTGGCCCGTGCCTTTCTCAGGGCACCGGGAACTCCTCTTCAAGGTCAGAGCTTAGGCCCTAGATGTCTAGGACCAGGAGTCTACCTGGCTTCCCGTCCTGGAATGGCAACTTCTTCAGGGACATTTTTCCCTTTCCCCTAGGTAGTTTCCCTCAGTGGCCACCCCAGATGAGGGCACATCTCGGCCTTCCTCCGGTCAGAAGGGCTGTCACCCACTGCCCTCAGTGTCCACCTTGAACACAACCTCGGCTGCCTCCGGCGGTGGCCCTACTGCTTCTTCCCGGCGAGGACTTCCTGACTCCCGCGTCAAGGCTTGAGGGCCAAGCCCCTGACTTCCCACCGCACACCTGTTCCGAGCCACGCCTGAGTTTGACTTTCTTTTCTTTCTTTTTTATTTTTCGAACTCGTCCTGGTGGGGCTCGGGTTAGCCAAGGTCACGAACACTCCTGGGGTGGGGTAGACCCGCGCAGGAAGGCCTGGGGACTAGGGCCCGGGGCTCCTTGAGTTCGGAAAGCTGGAGTCGAATGTCCAAGCCCTGACCTGAAGAAGCGGCGTTTGAGAGCTTTCCTACTGAGTGTGGCTCAGCGCCCCGCCAAGGAGGAGGAGCGGGGTTCCACTGGGCCTGAGGTGCAATCTTGGGGGGTCACGATCGCCTTCATGGCCCCTGGGAATGTTTTGGGATCATAAACCTTACCAACCCAGCTGCGGAGTGAGCCACTTGGCCTCGATGTGAGCCGCCAATTCCCCCTATGGGCGTTTGCCACTGGGTGTTCGGATGAGTTGTCCCACTGCCCCTCAGCCCCTTTTCCTCCTATTTTTAGGGGTTTAAAACATTATTCCCGAAAACGCGGCACCTCCCAGAGGTGGGAGCATCTCACTAGCCTCGGGGTTCACTTTTCAGCGTGACTCACGCGGATAAGAAGTTACCAGGTGCTTGCACTGGGGCCGAAGCCTGTTGTTGCTGTTCAATGATATCTGTAACTCTTGAAGAGTGGGGTAAAAAGATTTCTACACAGTGTATCTCCTACAGAATCCCAGCTCCTCCGCCGGGCGCAGGCTTTTCTGCCCTCTAGTCTAGCGTGAAAACAGTTAGACCCCTGCATGGGGCGTGCAAAGCCCGCACCCTAGAGCGCGGTCTCTGCTTCCCGCAGGAAGGAGCCCCAGGCAGCGCCGCCACAGCCGTCTCTGGCCTCCTCGGGAACTGAGCAGACCTCGGCGCTCGCCTGGAAGCGCCTTCTTTCCCTCTTCTAACTCGCGATTTGCGGAATGAACAGCCGCGCGGGGTTTCACACGTTTCTGTAGTCGACTCTTGAGGGGCAGAACTCACCAGGCACCCGGGCAGAAATATTTGCAGTAAGAATAAAGTCAGGTAAAATGCCGGGTACAGCCGCTCCGCAGAAGTCTGAGCAGCAGGGCGCCGGTGCACTCTTCCCCTGAAGTTCATAAGAGGAGTACAAGAAAGGCCATCCAGCGAGGCCAGATTGATCAGGGATACATGTGCAGATGTTTATCCTCTGGACAGTTGGGGGGCGTGGGGCAGAGGGAAGCAAGAGACAAACGCAGGGAGAACATTTGAGCACTGTCAGTGAATGGGCGCCGGGAACTCTTTGCAAAGCTCTGGTTTCTCAAACATATGGCCCGGCCCTTTCTCCCTCTGTAAGTAACATGCGAATTAGACTTGCTGCCATCCAAACACCATTTCCCTCTAAATCGAGGCTTTAGTTCTCACTGGGACCCCTCGTTTTCTTCCCTTCTCCTGCTCCTCCACATCAGGCTGTGTCTCGCAGCAGTCAGGAGGGGCCAGGCAAAGTTTAAGGTTGACACCTCCAGGCTAAGACCTGCGCGGCGACCTCGACAACCCAGCCTCCGCCCAGGTGAGGCGGGTTTGTTCTCCTGCATTCAGGTAGCTTCCTTGTTTATATTGTGCTTGGTGCAGATTTGGGAAGATTTTCGTTCTCTCCTAGTCACACGCAGCCCACAGAAATAGCAGAAAATCTAGTGAAATATAAGGACTAAGTCGACACTGCCCCTCTTCATCTGTCGCATCCCTAGAATGGCCCTATTCACGTTTGGGGGGTTTCGATATTAAGGAAGGTGGGTGCGTGTGCCTAAAAGAACACAGTGGAGATCAGGGATCCAGGCTGTGCCAAGCCGGGCCGGAACCCTTTTTGCGTGTCCCGGCAAGGCAGTGCGGCCGCGGCGTGCACTCCGCATAGCCTGTGTTGTGCGTGATGGGCTGTCGCTGCAATGTGCAGCCTATTGACACTGATGGATGCGCCATTGGTTGGACGGACAGATGTTAGGGCGGATCGCACAGCGCGCGGCGCCTGAGCGGGGGAGGGCCAGGCAGCCATCGAGCGGCGGCGGCGGCGGAGGCTGCGGCGGGCGACGCGGGGACCCGAGCTCAGGCCGTGGCCCGCAGAGGGAGGGGGCAGAGGGAACTGAGGCTGGGCGATCAGCTAGGGGAAGGGAAGGAGGAGGCAAGCACGACCAGGGCGAACTCCCTGCCCTCGGTGCTAAGCGCCCAGCATTGTGCGCACGTTGCAACGGGCGCGCCTGAGTGGGCGCTCGGCGCTCGGAAGGCGAGCCGGGGTCCGGAACGAGGTGACCTAGCGCGGCGCCGACCCCTCCTCCAGGCGAGAGGTGCCCAGTGCGGCCAACAGGACAGTGAGGCCGCCCACGGCGTCTGCCAACTCACCGTTTCCTCGCTCGCAAGAAGCGTTTCACGCCCCACGGCCGTGTCTCCCGGGCCTGGAGGGGCTGCCGTTTCGGCCTCTGCAGCCGCAGGCCCCAAGCGCGAGCGGCGCCCCCGCCCCCGAGTCCGCCACACACAGCCAGCCCCGCAGCACGGCGGCAGCCCGCCTCCGACTCCCGGCCCCGCCCGGGGTCCGCACCCCGCAACTCCGAGCGCTGCTGCGCGCGCGAAGGCGCTGGAGGCGGCTTTATAGCCGGAGAGGACAGCGGCGGCACATCTGCATTCAGGGAGGCGTCTGGACCGAGCCCAAGCCCGCAGGCTGGGGGCGAGCGGAGACTTTTGATCTTACCGTCAGGGTGAGATCATGGTCTCCTTGTCTAAAAGAAAAGAAAGCATGCTGTGAACTTTTAAAACAAACTTGCAAAAACAATCACAAAGGAGAAATAAAAAGAAGGAGACAGGGCAGAAGAAGAAGGAGAAAGAGGCTCTAAGAGAAGGAAACATAGGAGAAGCAAGAAGGAAAGGAAGGAAGGAAGAAGGCCGGGGTCTGCAGCTCCGGGAGCGCTCAGGAAGCCAGTCCCGGGGCGCCTGGCTACGGCCCTCGTCGGGACTCTCGGCCTCGGGGCCCGCGGGAGCTCCAGAGCCTCAGCCGGCGCGCCCAGGAGCAGTGCCGCCTCGGGGACAGTGGGCCTGGCGTCCGCACCCGCACCCCCGCCACCGCCGCCCGGCAGAGCCCGGAGCCGGCCCCGCCGCGGCCGCCCCATTCCCGGCCCGAGAGCTGGCCCAGGGAGACGCAATCGAGCCCGCAGCGCATCGATGCGCCGCCGCCCGCGCTGCTCCGGCTCTGGCTCCAGCGCCGCTGCCGCCGCCCGGGGGTCGCCCCCGTAAGCTCCGGCCCACCCGCGCCCTCGCCGCCGCCCGTAAGTGAGTCCGCGTCACCCCGCCACCAACGCAGCCCTGTCAGCTCCTCCTCCCGGAGGCCCGCTGGCCCGGCCCGCCAGGCGTCTCGGTGACCCCAATCACCCAATCAATAATCAATTCCCTGTCCAGTACCAGTACTGCCGGCAGGCCAGGCGCGGTGGCCCCCTCTCGGGAGCGCCCCGGGGCGGGAGATGGGCAGGGGAGTCCGAGTTCCTTCTCCCGCCCCCGTCCCGCCCTCGGATCTGCCCGCGCCTTGGGTGGGGGGCGCGGCCCGAAGCCCAGGGGGTGAGGGGCGGGGTGGAGGGACAGTGATTATCCCAAAGTCAGGAGAGGAAACTTGGAGGCACTCCTCCCACACCGACCCCCGGGACGGGCCCGGGAAAGTTTGCCCGGGAAAAAATATTGGGGGAAGTGGCGGCGGCTTGTCCCGGGGGAGGAGCCCGGGTGGCGCGGGGTCTGAAGGCTGCCTCCCCCCACTCTGGCCCGCGCCCGCCTCTCCCTCGAGGACGCCGGCGCCCGCCTGTGGGCCCTGGCATCCACGGGGAGCGCGAGCCTGGGCCCGGGGACCACGCTGGGGGCTCTGGACGCGGCGGGTAGAGAGGAGTGCGGGCCGGGCGGGGCAGCTAGGGGCGGCCGAGGGGTCAGCCTGGGAGGGGAAGCGGGGTGGGTTGGGGTAGCCGGAGCCCCGGGACCGCCTCGGCCGGGCTGGCTCCGCGCCCCTGCGTGCGCGCACCGGGCAGAGGCGGAGGGGCGGCATTCCCTCCCCGGACTGGGCGGGGGTCCGAGGCAGGCCCTGGGCCGGGGGCGGGGGCGCGGCGCCCCAGCGGGCGGGCTAGTGACACGATCATCTCCTTTTCCTTTAAGCTTGCCTGTTGCCGAAGCCGCCGCTCCAGCCGCGCCGCGGGCAGAAGACTGGACCGCTGAGCCCCGGGCCGCGGCGGCGGCTGCGCGTCCCCCCTCATGCCGTGACCCCCTGCCCGGGGGCGGGGGCCGGGGCAGGACCGGCCGGGGCCGCTCCCGCGCTCCTCCTCCCATCCCTCTGCCCGCCTTCTCCCCTCTCCCTGCCCCCCAGCCCCGAACCCCGCGCACCTCGTCTGGGGACGGGGCGGGGGGTGGGGGGGGCAGGGCCGCCGCTCCTCCCCGCCCCCTCCTCCTCCGGCCTCTGGAGCGATTTGTCAAACTTCCCATTCCGCCGGCAGCGCGGTCCTCCTCCTCCTCCTCCTCCTCTGCCTCCTCCTCCCCCCGTGCTCCTCCCTCCCCGCGCCTCCCTCGCCCGCCCTTCTTCTTCCCTCCGCACGTTCGGGGATCGCGGCGGAGCGCGGCGAGGGGGGGACGCGCAGAGCCGGGGCAGCAGCATCCTGCGGGCGGCCGCTCTCCGGGGGGGAGGCTGAGAGCAGGCCCGCCTCGCCCCCCCGCGGGCCCGCCGCCCCTCCCTCCCTCTCCTCAGCCCGGCAGCGGCGGCGGCGGCGGCGGCGGCGGCGGTGGCAGTCGCCGGAGAAGCATCATGCCGAGGAGGAAGCAGCAGGCGCCCCGGCGCGCAGCAGGTACGAGCCGCTTCCCCTTCTTCCTCCTCTCCTCCTCCTCTTCCTCTCCTCGCCCCGCGCCTCGAGCCGGAGGCGACCCCGCTCCTCGCCCCACTCCTTGCCCCTCTCCCTCTGCCGGCGCAGAGTAACTCCGGGCGTCCGGATCGCTCGCTGCTCTCCTCTTTGGGTGCGTGCGCGCCCGCCTCGGGTACCGGGAGCCCCCCGGACGCCCCGCTGCGCTCTGCCCTCTTCCTGCCAGCACCCACTTCGGGAACCGCGCTCGGGGCGAACTGAGCCGGACGGGGTGTCTGCCTCCTCAGCTTTCTGGCTGCAGAGAGGGGATGGGAAGGAGCCCTCGTCTGTCTCTTTCTGTGGGGGGGCGGGCGAGGTCACCTGAGTTCCCTGGGACACCTTCTGTGTCCTCCCGCGGCCGCCGGCGGGGGACTGCCCGGTGTCTGCCCAGCACGAGAGAGCCAGAGAGCGAGCGAGCTGGTTCCTTTGGCCACCTTACTGCTAATCCGATTGATTCTTCATTTATTGGGCCCAAACTGGGCACAGCGGTGGAAACCAGAGCGCACAGGGTCTGGGCATTGTCAGATGACTGTCAAGTCCATGTTAGATGCTGGCGTTTCCTTCACCTCTGTTTGTTTCCCATACCCCCACCCCTCCTTCCACTGCTGCTCCCACCTTCAGCTCCTCATTGCACTTAGTTCTGGGACATGTCTGAGTACTCCCCCCCTCCTTTTTTCTTTTCTTTTCTTTTTTTTTTTTTTTTTTTTTTTTTTTTTTGCCAGCACTGTCAACTCCTGTTAAGACTGAGCTGCTTTTTTTTTTTTTTTTTTCTTTTCTGGAAAAACCATCGTTGAAAACAAAACAAAACCCACACACATAACATTATTTTGCAATAATGTCGGTTGGGGGCATGTTGCCTGGAAGAAGGGTTTCTGGCCCGTTGCCACCCTTGATTTGATGACTGATTGATCGCCGGTCATGCTGCTGCCTTTGATCTATTCATTCCCAATAAACATCAATAAATCACTTGCAATAGCGAGGCCAAGCTCTGTGACGTCAGGAGGGCCCTGTCAGTGCAACTTTGGGGATTTGGGGTGGATTGCAGAGAGGACCACATATGGACTAGATGCATTTTGATATGAGTAACACTCAGATGTGCAGAGGTTCAGATGCTGCCTAAAGGGGGGGGGGGCGTTAAGTAGAGGTTCATTTCTTTTCCTTTCTTTCACTTCTCTTCCTTTCTTTTGATGGAAGAGGGGAGAGCAGAGAAAAGGGACAGGGCATTGGCAGGTGCCCTCTCTGGATGAAGGCACTGTGTCCATGGTGCCCTGAGTGCCCAGAGTAACCATGATGGTGATGGTCATTTCCATCATGCCAGCCGGCACTGCCAGTGGAGCTCACACACTGGCTGCACTCTGGATTCCAGTCTCCTTACACAGGGTCACAGAGAGGGAATGACATTCTTTTCTTTTCCCAGCAATATAGTTGCCTGTCAGTGTCTTTAGAAAATCTGAGAAGTAAAAAGACTTCGTTTGGGGTATGTAATGCAGGTTTTGCTCTCTGCCCACAGTGTTGCCCAAATTTAGAAAGTTTGAAAATCCCAGTAGTGACTGTAGGAAATCGTGCTGCCTCCCGGCTCACCTCCCCGCTGATGCTCCTTGCCCATCCCACCTTCTACTTTAAATTCCAAGCTCAAGCAATGAGCTTATCTCCCCAAAATAAACTCTCAAACTTTGGAGGAATCCTTCACAAAGTTGGGTAGTAGGAATGTCTTGGCCTTCTTCCAGCCTTTGAAATTTTTTCTTTCCTTTTTGGATACACATTTTAAGGTATCTGTGTGCCTCCATCAAATGAACCATATGTGATTACATCTTTACATTTGGTTTAGAACTCTCTACAGTTCATCTTTTCTGTTCCACCTTGCCAATCTGACACTCTTATTTGATAACTTTCTTCTAAAAATATTAGAGAAGGAGGAAACATACTGTCGTTTTATTACGTTTTTTAAAGCAACCTGTTCACTAACCTTTTTGCACCTTTTAAAAAGCCAGCCAGGAAATCTCAGGTCAGTTAAGAAAAATTCATTATATAAAATCTTGACTGCACGACTAATAGGAGATGGAAGAATGGTTTTGCTCTATCAAAATGACCCGTCAAAACGACTTTGTTTCATATTTGATTTAATTGTCTCTCTCCTGACAGGCACATTCATCAATAGCTTAATGGTCAATCAGAAGTTGGCAGCGTGAGTGCTTTCTTTCTTTCCCATACCCTGGTTTTGGATTTACTTTATCAGAATGCCTGTGCCTAATGGACATGTGGAGGAGGGGATGGAGAATGACTGAAGGGCTACTTATTTAAGAAGAGTGGAGAAAAGAAAAAAAAAAAACCCTCCACAGTTAGGCTGGCGATAAGTATGCACAGGCCAATGAGGGAGCTGTGTGAGTTTTTTTGTTTGTTTGTTTGCTTGGAGGAACAAGAAACTTCTCATTTTTTCCCTCCTTTTTTAGTTCTCACAGCTGCAAGTTATAAGGTTCATGCTTGCTTTTGTGGCATACTGGGAGTGATGACAAATTGATTGCTTTGTACTGATAGAGAGAGAGAGTGGGAAAAAGAAAGATGTCTGTTGATTGGTAACTGGAAATTCAGTCCCCAGCAACCTTGAGAATACTCGAGAATTTTTTTTTCCCCTCCAAACTGAAAGGTCCGCTCAGCCATAAAAAAAGAAAAGTTGTTTTGCCAGCTTCATTAGTGTTCACCTAATTAGCTGTAAACCTGATGGATTCCTGACAGCTTTAATGATTGGAGATGACAAGCTCGACGCAGTGTCATCCAGCAGAATTAGGTTTGCAGCTAGTTTGATGTAATCAAGTTGATATTACACAGTCCTGGCTGCCTTTAGTTGTGTATTAACTCAATTTTCTGCTGCAGGTGACAAATGGGCTTTGGTACCTGGATAATCATGTCATAGGAATTAGGGCCCTTTTAATGGTCTGGGGTAGAATAACAACCACAAAGGGCCGAGAGCTGGGTAGAGCTTGCAGACATAGCACACAGGTGCACACAGTCTTTATATTTAGGCCAAATGTAACACTGCTCTCCAAAAGGCCGAAGAAAGCTCCAAGAATCCCTGAAAAGACATATTTCTGTACTTTAGGATTTTTGTTTTTTGATAGAAATTATGCATGGCTTAATATCTTTTTTCTAAAGAGAGAGAGCAGTCTCTTTACCTGTGGAAGAGAAACCCTGGCGGGAGTTTCCTTTCTTCAAATGTGTAATTTCAAAGAGCTGTACATTTGTGCTGGACAGATGTTGCTGTCCGTAGAAGCTCAGAGGAGCGGCGTTAGTGGAGGCCAGTGTCCTTAAGGCGAAATGACCATTATCCCTCACTTAAAATATAGCTCTCTCCTATTTGTAGTGTTCGTTTTTAAACATGTATTTTCTGAAAATACCAAAAAAAAAAAAAAAATTAGAGTAATACTTAATAGCAGATAATATTTTAATCATTCATATTCATTTCCTGGAGAAAAATGTAAAATCATAAAAGGCCATTACCTAAGCTTCCAAGAGAAATCCTCAGTGGACAGCAACTTGCCACTGACCTTTTGAGTCTTATTCGTTGAAAGTATGTAATTGTCCACAAAGTTCTTAGGTGGTGAGAACCTAAGAGGGTATGCCTCCAAGCATCTTGACTTTTGCAGAATTGACTGGGCCCCTTAGGATCTTCTGGTGCCACAGAATACTGCAGGTCCCTGTGGCACAGGCATGGGGGTTTCACATTGCCAGTAGACATGGGCATGCCTAAGAGGAGGCCCACCTGGTCGTGACTAGATGATGCCTTCCTAAGTCTGGTTCACATATCGGGAAGCTCCAGGAAGGAGCTTTTTCCTTCTTTCTTGGAAGTACATGGTACATTCAGGAGGGCATTTCGGCATCAGCCTTGGGAATTTATTTTCTCTCAAACCAGCCTCATGTTTCTCCATTGGACAGGTATTCTACCCTGTAGCAAAATGGCAAAATGACTGGTTTGGGCTGGTCTCTGATTTTTTTTTCCCCCATTTCCTACAAAATGAGAGGAACAATGCAAATTTTAAAAAGGAAAATCAAGAAAATGTAGGAGAAAAACAAAGAAGGTAGGAGGCAAAAATCTTCCCCTGGACACCCACATGGGGAAGAGAATCTTCCAGAATCAGCCGCTGTGCCCCCATTATCTTGACAACTGTCAGTTAGGGCTTCAGTGCTCTCCAGGGCCACACTTGATTGTGAGCGGTTGATGTTGTCATTTTGTTCTCAGTTTTGCCTTGAGCGCGCTCATAAACGGGAGCGAGATAGTCAATAACTGATGTATCAGCAGTTATTCTCTAAATTGCCTCACAAGTCTGCATTTTCCCTCTTTTTACTAAAGATTGTTTTGTAAAGTGATTAGAATGAAAGGTGACTGCTCAGGGCCGTGGGAAATGCCGTGAAACCCAGGTGAGTTCACAGAATTAAAACCCTTCCTTTAGCCCCCGCCCTCCACTTCTGGGATTTCTGGAAGGAGAAGATCACCTTCTTGAGGGCAGAGTGCCTGGACCGCTTTGGGTGTTTTCTCTTGTACACATGCGGTGGCAGAGTCAGGCTGGAGCGAGGGCTGCAACGCACAGGCAGGAAGGCAGAAGGGACAGGAGTCGGGAGTCCCCAGTCCTGGTGTACAACAGCCATGTTTAATGCAATAACGCCAGCAGTTCACAGTCATTCCAAGTGCAGTTTGTGAGGCTTTCCTGATGGCCCATTTTTTTTTTCTTGCCTGTCACAGGACAAACTATAAAAATAGCTTTGGTATTGTAGTAAAATAATAATAATAATAATAAAAATAAAGTAGGGTGTGTGTCTACACTTCTGTGTTAGTATCTAGCCCTGTTAGGTAGATGGGTGTTTCAAACAAGCTGTTTTGCAGCATCCCTGTAGCATCACCCCCTAGCCCAGGGAGGGAAACAGGGCAGAACAGAACCATGGTGTCACTTACCCCAAACCCTGTCAAGTGCTCACTATGTGTGTGTGTGTGTTTCAGTTATGCTCCAAATTGTGGTTTCTCTGTCTAAAGTTGAAAATGAAAGGTGAATACAATATATTGTATTTGGTAACAATGATATGGACTGGTACATCCAGACAGATAATGTGCAGTTGTAATTAGACTCAATAGACAGGCAGTCATTTTTAAATTCTTTGACACATGCATAAAATAGTCATATAATAAGATAAGATGACAATTTTATGTTAGGTTGATAAAGTGTCCCGATACATGCATTTAAATGTCTGTAAGCCTTTTTTAAAAAATCCAGACAGCTTAATTCTAGTTTCCAGTATTTGCAGCTAGTCATTAAATTAATTTTTTAATCCTCCTAAACAGTGGCTATGAATATGTAACCCCTCCCCCCTTTTTTCTGGATTTTTTTTTTCTTTCTTTTAACCTGAATTGTAGAAAGTGGATACATAGACTTGGTAGCTTTCCTTAATTTTCAACATTTGTAAAAATTTACGTTAGACATGGGCTTAAAAATTCAGGCCACTGTTTGTGCATTTTGGGAAGTTAAAAAACAAGACAGTAATAGAACATAATCTGCTTTTGACCACTTGCCTGAATAACTGTCATACTCTAGGTTTAGGAATCTTTATTAGAAAGATTACACAGTGTCCTTGACCAAATATTGAATATTTTATAAGCCCCATTTTAAAAAGAAGACTTTTCTAGCATATACACGTGGTTTGATCAGCATTTAGATTCTTAGATTTAATTACTTTCAATTCTGTAAATTATTTTAGTATTTCAACAAGAATAGTCAAAGAAATGTAGTTGGGGGGAAAATAGTGTTTCACTAAAGGTCATGATACCTGGACTTTTTGACCATCTCCTTCTTTTCTCGGACGTGCAAAGGTGTGGCTCTTGAAGAATAATTTAAATTTGTTTGGGCTTAATGATAAATTATTAATTCATACTGTCAGGACACATGTTATTAATTATGACTGTGTTTTCTTCATCCAGAACAGCTGTTGGGAAAACAGGATAAGTTCAGATTGTCATCAAGAGGGAGGACACCAAACCAAGGAACTAACCATCTCCTTGTCATCATATTCCTGGTCGCCTGGCTTGGAGAATAAAGCATTGCAGGGGGTGGAGTGTAGGGAGAGAGAAACTATGAATTCTAGACCAAGATGGGCACTGGCAAATGCTAACTAATGTACATTTTTTAAAACACAAATCTCACTTTCAATGTAATGTGAGTCCAGTTGGGATTCTGAGGTATATGGTCCCTGCTTTATGTATTCCTAAACCCACTTTTGGATTGGCTGCCCTCTCCATTCCACCAATTTTTCTTGGGTTTTTTTTTTTTTTTCCTCCTTCTTCCTCTGTGGTAGGCCAGAAGGTCATGTTCACAAATTTATAGTAGCGGAAAACAAAATACTCTGAATGCTTGTTTGTTTCCCAAACTGGAACCCATCCTTAATGGAGAGCAAAGGGCTGTTTGGTAATATATGTGAAACGACTCAAATTCATTTACTTTTGATTTTCTATCCCCATCATTAAATCTAGTCCTATGTATTCAGTTTCCTCTGAGTTCTTTGAGAAATGCATGTTGCATAAAATAGGCAATTTTTAATGAACAATTTAATGTAAATGGGTTTTGAATTTAAATTAATATTAATGAAGCCTTGAGTGAATTTATTTTGCATACGTAAAGACTTGTAAGTCTTTCACCCATGTGCTTTCTCCTTTATGTAGTAACATTGGTTGGGTGGATTAACTAGCACCTTTTAAAGATTTACACTTAAAAAATTAAATTGATTTTATATGTCTACTAGCAGCAACATATTAAGCAAAAGCGTTACTTCATTTTAAGAAAATATACCTCATCTCCTATCAAACCTCTCACTTTTCATTGCTCTGAAAGCTGCCGTTGGTTTGGCATTGCTTGCTACTGGAAAAATACATACCAACAATAGTTACTACAATCAAGATGTTTTCTTTCTTTGGCTTACCTCTAATGCATTATGTATCCTGGAATGATGGGAAGTTCTGTAATTAATTCTGTTAGATGTAATTGCTATAATCACTTTGATGTTACACATAATAAAGGTAATATGGTAAGCACATAAAAAATATAAACACCTTATTGTAACACTACTGCTAAAATTTCTTCTCAAGTCTAGTTTATAGACAGGTGTTCCTGACTATTTTTGGTCATAGGTGACAGTTTATCCAAGCTGTGTTCGTTGACATTCCACAGGAGAGGCATTTATTGGAAAGGATGGGCCTTAGCTTGGAGGGATCGCCAAGCTGGTTGCCTAGGAATCTTAATGCCCATCTCCTTAAAGATGTGACTAATTAGAAAAGGTGATCGTTATCTTCTGTAGATTAGAGAGAAGTGGCTGTGGGACGTGGGACGAGGGAAGAGTGTGGCATCGGAGTGAATGAGGAGCTAAGAGAATAAGAGCAGACAATTCAGATCAAAGGAAGTGCTGTTCAGTATTATCCTCATGGTGTGGGATTATGGGAAGTGCCCTGTGTGTGTGTGTGTGTATGTGTGCATGCGAGAGAGAGAGAGAGAGAGAGAGAGAGAGAGAGAGAGAGAGAGAGAGAGAGAGAGAGAGAGAGCATTACAGCCTGTGCTTATGGGTAAACAAAGAAGGGCACCTTTCTCTAACAGTGCAATAAGGGAAATAAAATGCGGAATATTTGCTTTATTATCATCATCATCCTCATATACGTTTCGTGGGAGTGGCTAGAGATGGTGCCTAATGGTTGCATGACATGCCAGGGAGTTGGCTGATGTTGCCTGCTGGATTGAAACCTGAGTGATATTTGAGACCCACTCCAAGACCTCTGTGTACCCATCCTTGATCCAGAGCACCTTAGGACATCGGGGAAGTTTGCCTGAGACCCCAGACACACAATGCTTGTGGAATGTTTCCGAACACATGTAAATTACTCTTTGGCAGTGCAGCTTGCAAGAGGTGGGAATGTGGTGGGACAAGAAACTTATTTAATTTTCTACTCTCGGAGATCCTGGTTTCAAACTAGGATATGGATCTGTTCGACACTGGTAATCAGCTGTACCCTGTCCCGAATGTTACAGAGGTCTCAAGGCATCATGACCCACTGTCAGTCAGCTCGACAGTGTCAATGTGAATTTTCATATCCATATTGTATTTTTCGGTGTCTTTTAAGTGATCATGCACAGAAATAAAATGAGAGAGTGGATGTGTGAGAAGAGGATGCTGATGTCTCTCTGGAGGAAGAAAAAGGTGGTGTATTAGGGTGGCTGAAAGATGGAGAGTGAGGCAGAGATTCCCTGGTCTGTGTCCAAGGCCAGTGGATCGGGGCTTGCTGCTGGCTTTGGTGGGCTGGGTACAGGGCTGCGTGCAGACCCGGCCTGCAGGGGAAAGCGGGACCTGCCTCCTGGGCCTTGGGCCCGAGGAGGCCTCCTGCCTGCCAGGTAAGCTGGGGGAAGCTAGAAGCGAGGGTCCCAGGGTCTGGGCCCTGGGCCAGGGCTGCAGACCAGCAGCCACCAGCCTTCCCTTGGTGACTCCCAGGCTGATTTTGATGGCAAGGATGATAAAAGGTCTGAGAACTCCATAGGCCCCGTAATCAGGGCCAGCTCTGACATCCTTCTCAAGTTTGACAGCTTCTTCCTTTTCTCTCCTCACCGCCAAGCCTTTCTCAACTGAATTTCCCCGCCCTCTCTCCCCCCTCCCTCCCTGCCTGCCGCCCACCCCTTCCCTCCCTCTCTTTCGTTCTGTGTGTGTCTCTCTTGTTTCATGTTCTTGATCAGTCTCAGATGCCGGGAATTATTTTTTTTCGGGCGGGAGGGGGAGTGTTGCTTTAGGTTTGTGGGTTGGGCAGGTGTGAGAGGAAGTCTGTGTTTTTTTTTTTTTTTTTTTTTTGTACTGTAGGCCTGTTGCTAATTAATGTTCCTCCATAAGATTCTGTCGGAGTTGAGTAATGTTTTTGATCTTTATGCCTGATAACTGCATACTTAATGAGATTTCAAAGCTGTGAGTGCAGCTCCCTACAATTATTGACAGATGCCTTTTCTTTGCCATTGGGTTCAGCTTCATAAATCCTCTTGCCGTAATGAGGTTCAGCAGTGCCACCCTGGCAGTGAGCTAATGAAAGGGGGGAGGGTGAACGGCTCATGGCTGTCTGACACATTTTTTTCCTTTAAAATTTACTATGCAGATGTCAAGCTGCGGGACGATTACTTCAAACATGCTAATTTTTATCTTGCTTTTGTGTCAGCCCTTTGCCACTAAAAAATAAATAAATAAAAGGACCAACCTGACTCCACTTATTTTTTTCTTTTTGAAAGTCCCATTTTTAATAACCCGTGGTGTGTGACTGCTGGGGACTTGGACACGTGCGTGGCCTTTTGCAGGTATCTAGTGGCAGATTCGTTTTTTTTTTCTTTTTCTTTTTTTTTTTGGCCATCGGAAGGGCAGAAAGAGGATAAAGTGCGATTTCCCCAGGCCTCCCATCAGCCTGCCCTAAGTATGCACTTGAAACGTCGGAGAATTCATTTCAGAGTTCTGAAACTAAATCCTGGTGGAGAAGGGCTGCACCATGCCAAACAGTCGATTTCCTTTTCAGCAGAGTCATACATCACTGACCCACCCTTCCCTCCTGACAGAATGACATATGTCATTTATCATATGGGCCCCAGCCAGACAACAGGGAGGGGAGGGAAGCCCAGTTCCATGTGATGCTGTCTCCTCCTCCTCCTCGCACAGTACAGTGTGGCTTGCAGAGAGAGCACTGCTGATTTGGCGAGAGGGAGAGGGAGGAGAGAGGCGAGGCAGGGGAGAGGAGAGGCGAGAGCCTGCTTCGTGGATGACTGTCTGGGTGTGTGGCGTGGCGGGTGCGAGATTGGCAGAGGCACGGACGAGGTTATGTTCTTTCATATTATCTGCTAAACCACACTGTTCAGCCTTTGCCGCTCTTCTGACTCCCCCACCCCTTCCCGTTCCTTTTCTCTTTTCCCTTTTTTTTTTTTTTCTTTTAGTCAAGGGGGAAATGAGAGAAAAAAAAAAAAGCTGACAGGTATCATTCAAGTCACCCCAGCTTGTGAGGGGTGGTATAAATGAATCTCAGGGCTCCCGGCTTCACATGATTCAAACATGCGTTATTGAAGATGGATGTTCCTTAAAAAAAGATTGATGGTGGATGCCGGGCTTAGGGTGCCATTTATCATTTTGAATATTATTTAGACTTGCCGTGTAAACCTGCAACTTGAGACTTGGACGAGCTGGGGCAGGGTAGGGGCCTGTGTGTGTGTGTTTCCATCGATTGGCCTTGGGTTCTCATTGCTGCTGACCAGACACAAGCCCTCCCGTGTACAACAGAGAAAACACTCCCCCCTCCCCCCCAAAAAAGCGGAGGGGGGAGTTTTAATTCTGAATAATTTCCAAGGACACAGGGAAAAATGAAGTCTCTGTGATTTCCACTAAAGCTAACCGGCAACTTTCTCCCTCTCTCTCTCTCTCTTTCTTCCCCCATAGAGGCAGTCACGTACGAAACATTAAAATATAAACAGAGCTGTAGTTGCTGAAGCCAGAACCCTTGTCTGATTTTTTAAACTCTGTGTCATGCTTTAAAAAAAAAAAATCTGTATTGGAAAAGCATAGCATAATATAACTATTTAAAAGATACTGGTTGGCTTGGTTAGTAGTATAAGAATGAAGAAACATAGACTTCCACGTCTCAGGAATATTTCAGATAAAAAATGATCTTGGCGGCTCCCTGCCCCTGCTCCCAACAGCCTCCTCCCCTTTGTGTCTGCACTCTGTGCCCCGCCACTGGGCCCCAGCCGACCGCCACCAGGACTGATGTGGACAGCTGTTTCTAGGCCCTGCCTGTTAATCACTTCTGGTTCTTTAGCACCCTTGAGCTCTGTGTACCAGGACACCCCCACCTACTGGAAGTACTTAGGGACGCAGGCTTAGGACAGAGCCCCCAGCTGCCGGGAGGATCTGGCAACATGGTGGCCTTTCTACCTCCTCTGGTTCTCAGGCCTATGCCACCTGGTTCCCAGTGGAAGAAGGAAAACAGAAACTGTCTGGCCTTCCTGCTCGGTCTCCTCCACTAGGAGGGCCCAGTAGTACAGATTTTATTGTCACGGATTTTATTAAATATGTGACTCTATTTGGGTTTGCTAATGACATTCAAGGCTTCTTATATGACTTATAGTGTGGACAGTAATTTTAAAAAATGATAGTATAGAAAGTTAGAGCGGGGTAGTTTTTTATCTAAAGAAATGAGAATCTAGAATTTGTGGAGGGGCTGAGTGTTCATATCTTAACTGCTTCTGCGACAAACTTTTTCCTGACATGTAAAAAGCCTGTATCTGCTATGAGCAGGATAGAAAAGGGATGCTGCTTATTCAGTCACCAACTCCAGGCAACTTCATATGTGAGTGTGTTTATTTTGAAATAACTTTATTAGTCTGGCACTTGGCACTGCACACAGGCATGACTTAGGACTCACTTTTGGTGTTGCCCAGCTGCTGCCAAAAATTGGGTAGAATCAGATTTGTATCCTTTGTTGGTGCCTGGAATCGCATCCAACTATAAAAAGATGATATTGTTCCTTGCTGAGTCTTCATAGAAGAAAGCAAAACTTCGATCATCTGCCCTTGCACTTGGGCAGTGTTGGAGGTAATTGGAGTACAAGTGCCAATTTGCAGGAACAATTGTAAACACCTTTGATACAAATGGTATCTTCCCAATTTTACTGATTAGAAAAACTTTGCTATTAATAGGTGCAAAGTCCATTTCAGGTATAATTGGTAAGGAACTGAGTGCACTCATGGGAAGAAACCTTGTTTTGTTTTTTGTTCGCTTTTCTTCTTATCCCCTTTTCTCAGTTTTATGGCTGGAGACATGATTTATTGCAGCCATCCATCTTGGGGGCTCATCCATCACACCCGGGTTGCTAGGAGATTGTGGCAGCAGCTGTTTGCTCTGAATCAGACAGAAAAGTTGTCAATCATCAAAGGCAGGTGAATAGCATTAGAAACACGCTATTGTCAGACGGAATAATTAATCAAAGAGAGAAAAGATAATTAAAAAGATATGACCCTTGCAAGTACTTGCTCTGGGTTGCCTGGAAAAAAAAAAAGAAAAAAAAAAAAAGAAAGAAAGAAAGAAAGAAAAACTGCCTGGTCTTTTCTAGACACTTAAGCAGCTGAGGGCTGATAAAATATGCACTCCGCAGTGCATAGTTTTTAATTAATTGAAAAAGGTTCAACATTCAAAGACGATGCTGGAGAAAAGTCCGATTATGAGAAGAAGTAATATTTATTGTTTGCATGAAGAGCTTGACACAGAGTTCTAACTTTCTGTTACAAATCTCTGGCTTCCCTGGCTGGCGAGGAGGCGCGGGCTGGGGTCTTTAGGTAGCCATTGGAGCCCCGCATTTGTTTCTGCTGCTCCTCTTGCCACCACACTGGGCTATTCCAGAGAGTGTCAGACCATGAGGAACCAGAGTGGGACCCTGCAAACCAGAATCAGATGCCCTTTGACAGTTCTGATGTGTTGGGAACAACTGCATTTCTTAGATAACAGGATTAAAAAAAAAAAAAAAAATGAAGGAAGGAGGCTTGAAAGACATACTGGGAAGTCCATGTCCAGGGTCCACAGAGTGAGCTCTGTGCCACTTCACCTGCCTTACACCTAGCTGTAACATGCTCTAGGTCCCAAAGGAAAATTTAGAACCCATCTTGCTGTGGCCCCACAAAGTGCCTTGGAGAGAATGATAACCTGGCATCACTTTCTGAAATGGCCCCCAGTCATGGTCTAGAGATAATTTTGGGTGCCCATTTCAGCCTCCGAAAAAAAAAAAAATTCATAGATTAGGAAGTTTATTCTTGCTTTTTCTGAAGCTAAAATATTCAGGAGAAATTGGAAAATGTATTAAAGACTAGATAGAAAGTGGCATATCTGGAGTTGCTTTTCAGTTAAATATGCTGCAAACCCTGAAACAGATCTACTCTTTTATTTTTGGATACTATGCTTGATTTTCACACCATTTTCTTCCCAAAGAATAGCAGGACTTCTAAAATTAACAGTAGGAAAAAAGGCTTGAATATTAGAATTCATGAGAAGGAAGAAAGCAACACTTTTTTTAGTTGGGACACCGTTTTCAGGGTGTACCAGATCAGAGTACTAGGGACTTTGTCCCTTCCTCCCTACATTGAGCAGTGTATAAATATAAATCTTGGATTTATTGCTGAGAGCCACAAGGAGTCTCTCTCCCGTGGCATGTACCTTAAGGTGTGATGTCTATTTTCTCCCATAGTACACTGTGGGCAACACAGCTCTGGCCTTCTGGTGTGAGAGAGAGAGAGATAAAGAGAAAGAGACAGATAAGAAAAAGCACCTACCTGGCCTGTGGAGCCCTTACAGAGGCTTCACCTGTTTAGGTAGATGGAGGAAGTTTTACTAATCAGACTTGACCTCCAGGGATAAATGACTTTGACTTCAAGTTACTACTTGTGTGCTTGAGCCAGAATCTCCTTGGTGGTCTTCTGAGCTCTCGAATTAGACTGGGAAGCAGCCAAATCTCTTGAGTTTTCTGACCATGTAGCAGTCAGCTTCTTTTTTTCAAGTCAGCTTGAAGTTCAGCATTTTTAGGGTCAATGCCTGTTCTTGACCAACAAGGGGCTGTGCATCTGGAATGCCAGAGATTCCAGTGGATGCCTGGCCAGGGTTTGGGAGCTTCAGTCAGATGGCCTGGGCAGGTGAGGAAGCCTCCTGTCTCCCATGAGACCTGGCTGTATGGAGGTGGGCAGCGGGGGGCAGGTCCTCTCAGCCTTTGAAGAGAAATTCTTGTAGTCACCATCTCATCTTTCCAAATACTTGCTGAGAAAGCATGTTGCCTAATGTCAGCCAAAGCAATTCCAAAATGTGGCAGTTCATCGGGGAAGGATAAAGGAAGAAAGTTCCCTGTGAATCATTTATGGTGGATTTATGAATTCACATATAAAAAATGCCAACCTTTAATGCTACTGAAATTAGATGGAAATTTGCTTCCCCTTCAAAAAGGAAAACAAAACTAAGGAAAAAGAGGGAAAGTCTTTAAGTTGTGAGAAGATCGTGCAGGTCATTTTTTCAGAGCCATGGTTGGATCTAATGCTTCTTGTTCTCCCAGGTAACCCCTGGCGGCTGTTTAAGGGACTCACTAAAAAAATGAGAAAAAGTGGAGGGGACGGACTGGTGATTCTTTAGAGGAGGTGTGGGTTCTGTGAGTGTGCTTTTTGGCTGGGATTTCAGCATCTCTGTCCCTGAATTATGGTTTCTTTGACAAGGGAGGGGAAAAAATGTGGGTTTCTCGTTTCTCAAGGGGATATGGCATGATAGAGCTACCATGTTCAGAGTCATATCTTGTGGTGAGAAAAACCAACTCCACCGAACTGTGCATCAACTTGATTATTTGAGTGTTTTACCTACGTGACGTGCATTTCCCTCTTGTAGTTCAGTGAGACTGGGTTACCTGGAAGTCGTTTTGGATTTTCCTAACTCACCTGCCATAGACTCAAAATAGGCTCGGCCCCCACCCCGGTGGCTGTGCCTTAAGCCTTCGTCAGATGCCATGGAAAGGGAGCATGAATTAACCAGTGTGACTCCCTGTAGGTAAAGACATTTTAAAATGCTTAAAAGACCTCACTAGTCCTAAGACGCAGTTGTTTTTACTCATCTGCCTGACGAAAAGCTTTGGAAAGGGAGCAAGGGTTCGTGTTTGCCAGAGGAGAATATGGGCTTACTAGTGGCTTCCATGTGGCGAAATGTTCCCTTTTCTCGACATTCCATTTCCTGCCTTTGTTTTTGCTCTGGGCCTGTAGTAAAATGGCTCTTTCATATATATTAGTTAGTGAATACTACGTCGGTATAATATATGAGGCTGCGGTGGTGTTATTTTCTCTTGCTTTTCTGTATAAAATAGTAAGGCAGTATGGTCACCGTGCTACGTGACTGAGGTTCCTACTGAGATGGGTAGGTGAATAAGTAATAGAATGAACACGGAGTCAGCTGGGCAAGGGAAAATAAATAAAATAACAGCATGTTCTTGGTTTTGGAGCCATGCAACACGAGCTTGTTCAAACTGGGTCCTGGAGCTCCAGACTTTCTGATGGAGTGTGGGTGGGGAGGGAGAAAGGTATTATTTGGAAACACATGTTCTCGTTCCTTGTGAAAGAAGTGAAGTATTTAACATTTCTCCGAGGAAAACATCTTTCATTACTTGACGTGTTCTGTGGTAATGATTTTTCAGTTCGACAAACAAGTGCTTATTAGCGTTTGTGCGGGAACCTGGCTGAGGTGGATGGCAGGGACATTTTTAACGGGAACTCGCTGGCCAAGGTTCAGGGGGGCCTGGCTGGTCCAGGTGGTCTCTGGGTGATGGTTCACTTGGCATCAAGTGGCAACTTAGCTCTGGGACACACCTCCCTCTTGGGAGCCCACTGAATGCCATCACTGGGGACTTTGGGCTCAAGTTGGGGGAAGATCAGCATACTTGTTTTTGTTTGTTTTTTGTTGCAGACAGAATGTTCATTGGTCCTCATTTGGTGGTTTAAAATGCATTTGTCTGGAGAGTTAGCATGCTATGCATGCCAGGAGTTTGGCTGAGGATTTGCTGATTAAATGGACTATTTTGGTTAAAGATGATATGGGGACAGGGAGAGGGGACTGATCAAAGTCATGTTTCTGTGATGGGTCTGGCTATTTCCTGTAACATTAACTTGTTACAGGAAAGAGAGCACAGGCAGGAGAGCCGAGTGGGTGTGTGTTCTTGCAGGGGGAGTGGGGCCGCCTTTCCCTGGAGGTGGCCTCCCACGCCCAGGCATCCTCCCTATTCTGGATGGTGTTGGGGCGGAAAGCTGCATTGCTCTTGGCCCTCTCAGGATGCAAATGGAAGGGAGCAAATGTGCTCTCCACTCAGACTTATCTGTGGCCCCAGCTCTTGAGACCCTTGAACATGGCCTTCACCCTTGGATTATTTTGCCCGTCTTTTCTCCTATTAGATAGTAAGTACATCAGCCAGTATAATTGCAATCTGGCCCTAAATGGCTTTTTCTCTGCTGTACCTTACATTCATATCATGGTGTCCATGAAATTTGGAATAGTGAGCTGTGGAGCTTTTTAATAACCCTAGTAATCATAGTCCTGTAAGCTGGAGTCCCCACCAAATTGAGAATAGGTATTGATGAGTGATAGCTCTGTGCAAACTTCATTACTGATCTCAGTTCCCAAATACAGCTGATAACCTTTGTGTGTTAGCCCCCAAATAACATCTGATTATGGGTAATCTGTCGTCATCACTCCAAAAGCTGTGATCTCAATTTACATCCCACGACGACATTTGACTCAGTAAATGAAAGTCGTCTTCAGATCTCAGAACCCGCTTGCTCGGTGGTTCCTTCTGCCATGTCAGTGTGGGGAATGCAGCAGTTAGCACTGTTTATACATTCCAAAAGTATTAAGCAGTTAAGTTACTGGAATTGTGGCAGAGTGAGTGGGAGCAGCATTCTGGGCTGTGTCTCTGTAATCAATTACCAAGCATATCATGAAATTCCAGATGTAATAATAAAGTTTATGGTGATTATATTGTCAGGAGGCATGGAGCACAGCAACTCACTGACAACTGAAGAAACAAGGAGGACCAGCCAGTGTTTCGACTATAATATGATAAAGGGTCTTAGCATGGAAGGATAATTTTGTCCTCCACTAGCAATTCTGCACATTTTTATGAATGGAAACATTTGTTTTCGGAGACTCATTACAGTGGGAAAAGTGAGAGGGTAAGAAGGGAACACCCTTTGTTTTACGGAGGACCCTGGCTTTATGTGCTTGCCCTCCCTTCCTTGTGGTTGCCCCTGCCCAGAAGAAACTGCCCTGGAGAGGTAGCACCCTCTGCAGTTGGAGAAGGAGGCTTGGCAGGGACCCTGCCACTCTGCCCTCAGCAACAGCTGCTCCTCCTTGTGAAGGTGCAGCATGCTCTGGGGTGGAAACACAAAATGGACATTCTGTTAAAATCAATAGACAGTCATGGCTTGACAAAACAGTTTCAGCACCACAGTAGGTGGCAGTCGGTGGACAAACGGAACCCAGAGCACTTGGCCGTAGTGAGACGGCTAGTGCTGCACCCGGCCTGCTTCCTTGCAACAATTTGTAGTTTCCTCTCTCTGCGTATCCATGACATTTCCAGAAAATACATCTTCATGAGAGGGTTTTACTTCCCTTCGTTATGAGAGAGCACAGCAAGCAGAATAGAGCTGCAGTTATGAAGTTCCATAGTACATTTTAGCCACATCCACTGGGCCCCATTATTACCATGATTGTTTTGGTCCTTGTACGAGTGTGGGTTAATTTGAAAAAAAGACAGCAATTTACAGCAGACATCAGTGACAAAGACAAAAAATGATAAATAAGCACTTTCAAGCTGTGAAAGAAAATTAATGCCCCCTTTTAATTCCTCAGTGCACCAAAAATAGATAATACATCGCTCACTATGGGAATGTTTTCACAGAGATGTTTCCTAAAGCGCCAGCACAGGTGAGCTCGGGAAGGCTCTGTCTACATGCCTGGCGTGAGCTCTGCTTCTCAGATGCTTTGGTTCAGCTGAATTGTCTCTCTTAGGGCAGGGACACATGTGCTGCATCCCTCCTTGCGTCCTAAGAGGGAGGAAGGGGTAATGCTTTTGGTGGTTCTCGACTCTGCTGTGGGGTAGGGCGGCTCCCACGTAATGGGAGATGTCAGGAAGCCCGTCTCTGCCTTGAATAGCTCTGGCCGACCCTGCCTTCCCATTGTCCTTCACTGCCATGGTGGTTGGGGGTGTGCCCATGCCTGTGGGGGCCAGCCATGCCATGGGGCAGGCAGATGGGCATGCTGATGCTGGCAGTCCCATGCCCTAGGGTACGGCCCACCTTCTCTAGACAGAGCTGCGTCCCTGCCATCAGGAACTGCTGGGAAAACATGTTCCCAAGCACCTCCGTTTGGTCCGGGGTTGCCTTTTCTGCCTGGGCTGCTTTATGACCCATAGGAGTTCTCCACATTTTTTTCCTCCCAGTTTTATTCAACACTTGGCTCTTTTTTAAAAAGCTCAGTGATATTTTGAGTCCAAAGGGATATACCCCACGCAAATATCTCCATTTCCCTCCCATCCCTGTCCCGTGTCCCTGCTAGTTTAGGTGGGAGGTGGTGGAGAGGAGAAAAGGGAAAAAGAGAATTGCACTGGGATGATGCTGGTGGGAATGGTGGACCTGCAGCAGACGAAGATGCTGTAGACCACGACCCCCTCCAGGTACTTACATGGCAGCTGTGGGGCTTGGCATCTGGAGCATTCAGGTTGTCTTCACAGTCTGTCCAAGCAGCAGGGAGACCCCCTCCCAAGGACTCTGCTGGCAGCTCCTGGTACAGGTGTGCCGGCCAGCTTGCTCAGAGCTGCCCCTGCTAGAGTGGGGAAGTTTCCAGAAGACCTGAAGGCGAGGCGGGTGAGGGACTGGAGATCCACTCAGGGCAGCTATGGAGAGATGTTTGTGAGAATTTTCTTTTTGCTCCAAATTTAAAACTGTTGTTGAATGCAAAGCTGTTACAGAGAGAAATCAACCTCAGTAATCACAAAGCATCTTTTATGAATTAAAAAAGAAAATCTTGACCCTCATTGAAAGGAAATAAAGGAGGAACCCAGTGTAAGGAAAACAAAAAAAGCTGATATCACAGTTTTTGTGATTACTCATATCCTAGGCTGGAGCATGAGGAAGCCAGTTATAATGGAATTTCACTTTTTTTTTCTTCCTAGTTGTGTCTCTGCTCTTTTTTCCATTAGAATGAGGAGTGGTTTGTACTTAGTGTGGAAAAAAAAAACAAAACATTTTGGCATGCGATCCTTGTTCTTAGTTGACCCAAGGCTGATGGGACTGAAGATAGAATTATGTGCCCTTGTAATTAATTCTTCAACTACAAGGGAAGTGATGCAGTGAAGAGAGAGAGAGAAACGGAATTATTCAGTGGGGTGTCCCTGCCTCCCTCCAAAACACTCACACTGCCAGGTGCTGTACCCGCATGTCCCCTACACATTAGCTTTGACACCAGCCTTTAATGGTGGTAAGCAAACCACCCAAAGACCGTAAATAATTCACCTTCAGATAGTCAGAAGTGAAAAATCTAAAGCCATCTAGTGGTTAGTTATTATTAGTAGCCTCTTTATTAACATCATTTAAAAAAAATTATTTTATTGCTATTAGTATGCACGTTACCAGTAGCAGTTCCCCAGTTTCACTGGTGGGAAATGAAGATCAAGAGGGTGACCAAAAGCAGAGATGCCTTAACTCTGGCTAAATTACATAAATGTTTGTGCAAGCAAACTTTAGCGTGCCTGTTGCCAGGGCAGACCTTACACCACTACTTTCTTGATGTGCCCTGGAAGATTGTAATTGTGGTAACATGATATAAACGTAAACTTTAGCTCTGTTTACACAGAACACCCAAGACAGCTTGACACCTTCATTTCAGCAGTAAGAAATTACCATTGTCTCTTATTTCTTGCTCTGAGCTTAGGTGACCAAGCTAAGAAGTAATTACACAATTAAGGTTGACAAAGCAGTTCCTGTAACATTTCTTCCCCTTAAGTTTGGGTAGCTTATTTCAATTTCACATTTTCCATATCGTTGTCATTAATAACAAGAGATCCATTTTCATTGCAATAAATGCACCCACAAAGATTGCGAGTCTTGTGTAATTTAATGATGAAACAGGAGCATTTAATTTTCCATAAATGCAGCTCTTTGAAGTTTAAAGGTAGAAATCAGGGAGCTGACATGGCCCCTATAGAAAGTTGACCATTGAGTTTCACACAAGTGAGATTAGTGAGCAGTGATTGGAAGCTACTCCCATTTTAGGTGATAACTAAAATAAAGATTTTTGAAAGGATATGCAGATATGTGACATGGCTTATCTGAAAGGCTGCCTCTTCAAAGTTATCTCCCGTTACTGTGGTTCCAGATAATTCTTTATTCTTAAATTGTGATATCTGCACTATGTATATGGTATTGTAATTAATTGTTACTAATTTAAAATATCATCTCCTACTTGGAGATTATATAAGAGGTAGTCCTGACCCTTACTAAAGAGGAAAATACCCACAATTTCTCGTTTTTTATTTGTTATTGGATATGAAAGGAAAAAGACGCTTTCTGCTAAAGAAAAATAGGCCTGTTACTTATGACGTTAACTTGCCATTCCTTGAATAAGACATTCTCAGAACTTCTGTTTCAGTACTAGCTAATTATGCAAACACGCCCTGAAATGTTGATGGCTATGAGGTGGGTGTCCTGCAGGTTGGGCTCAATTGGCAGGGTCCAGTCCCAGAAGCAAGTCAGTCATGCTTCCATTTGTCAGCCTGGGCTGGCCTTTGAGAGCCTGTCCCTGGCCAGGCAGAGGCGCCGATGTGGCCGGCAGCCTCTGCTCTGTTTCACAGCTAACTGTATTTGCACACATGTAGGCATTCCCAGTGCACATAGTGAGAAGAACAACATGGGGATACCAACTGGTCTTTCCCTGTATAGAGAATGAGCAAGTTACCCGCTCATGGAGTTTAGTGCTTTACTTTTCAGCAAGGTGTGTTGGAATTGGGTGGATCCTGAATAAATGAATTCTAGATGGGGTCCTGAGCAAAAGTTATATTTCTTCTGACAGAGTTTATAGCTCCGTTTTTCTTAATTATTCTTGATGTTTTGCCCATTATACCATTAGCTTCTTCAGAGGACAGAGATAAATAGCTGGTATCCACAAGAACAAAGTGCGAACTGAATGCATTTAATTATTGATATCTCAGTAACTAAAGGTTCTAAAATGATGTTGTCAAATGCCTTAGTGATCTGACAGCATATGTATTGGTTTGCAGATGCAACTAGAGACAATGTCCAAATAAACCCTAGAAAAGGAGACCATTGAACAAATAAGAGAATATAGTAGTTCATTTTCTCATTTCTTGATTTTTTTTTTACCAATACAATTAGTTTCATTTGTATATTGAATTTTGAGGTTTAGATAATGTGCAGGGTATTTTTTAAAGTATGTGATAAGATACAGATTGCCTGCATACTATCATGCTATCATCTTTAAGTAAACTGCATGGCTCAATTACATATATATTGTGTGTTTATATACGTGCATATATATGTGTGTACATGTATGTATGTATCATGTATATATGTATGTGTATAGTACATATGTGTATATTACATATGTGTATAAACCTCATTGAAATCAATGTTTTTACAGTCTTTTTCTTACCAAAGGGATTTTTTAAAAACTAGACTTATATGCATGTTTTCAAGCAAAATAAATCAGAATGTGACAAATTACATTTTCCTTCCCTCTTGCTAACTACCAAATTCTTTCCATGTGTAGGAAAGTGAGGATTTCAGGTATTTATCCTGACATGTTGACATAACTCATCACATTTTCAATTATCTCAATTTTTTATTTTATTATCTCTAAGATGTGGAATGTGATTCCCAGGGTTTAAAATCTATCACCGTGGAAAACATGCACAAATAGCCCACAGGCTCTAAGTCTAGAACTTTAAGTTGTAGGTCTTAAGAACGAAGGGAATTGTATGAACACATCAAGCGTTGCCGTGGAATTATCTTTTTCTTTGGATGTTTGGCCTGCGGTACTGTTTATTGTGATCGCGTTTAATTGTATGTTTTTTCTAATGGCTTTTTTTTACTCTTTTGCCGTTTTTTAAAGAAATAAAGTTGATGCCTTTCAGCAGTTTGCTTGAGGGCCAGGAGGAAGGGAAGTCCACGTTCTGGACTGGCTGCTTCCCTCCAGGATGCACTCCTTCCCTAGCATTCCTAACATGGAGTTGGCATTCTCTTCTGTAGTTTTATGTTTCCCTGGCCTGTGCAAACTGGTCCACATCACATAGGATTTCCATCGGAACCAAAGGCTGCTTGAGAATTTGGGAGGATATTTATTTGAAGTTGCACAAATGTTTACAGTAAGAGAGACTAAGACATGGGCACTCCTAGTGCAGAGCTAACCTTACGCAGAGGAGCTGCCTTTCTTTAATGTGTTCCATGTGCTCGGTTCTCCCTAACAGCAACAAACAGGCTGCCTTTGACGGCGGCTTACTTGGAAATTAAATAATGAGCCTCCATAAGATACTCGCCTCACACTCCAAGATTTCAGCTTCATGGGAAAGTGACTTACGGTGATATATCAGGGGAGGTCAGCACCGCCCTCACTGTGAAGGCTTAAAGTATCTGGGTGTGGGGGTGTATTCACGTACACTCACATGCACACGCACGTATGCGCCAGGCTTCTATGCATGCAGGGCTACTGTACATAAACTATAGATATAGAGCCCTGAAAGGTTTGACAATAGCTTTTCCTTGTGAAACTAAGTGCATTTTAATTTTTTCTATTTAAAAAAACAAAAAGGCACATAATACAGAATCCAAGAGAACTAACAGGCATGCAATTAAAAGAGAGTCCTCCTTCAAACCCAGTTCTCCTCCCTAGGGGCAATTACCAGTTTGTGGTATATCCTTCCAGATATTTTAAATCATAAATACACATACACACCATATTGTATCTTTCTGTTTGCAATTAAAAATCTATTTTAGATATTTTCAATTTATGTTGACATACATCCAAAAGTTAAGATACATAGATAGTTGGATACATATAGGTACATGATAAGGCAAATGAAGTAAAATGATGAGGTAGAATCGTGATGGTAGGTGTACAGGTAAAATTCTTCAAACTTTGTTGTGTGTATTACATTTTTCATAACAAAGTGGTGGCAAAATATGTATCTCAGTCATCATCTTATATCATTTTATATTATGTTATAAATATTGTATCACCTCATCGTATCATATCATATTTTTAAGAGTTGCATATTACTCCACTGAACGAGTTCCCCCCTTGGACATTCAGGTTGCTTCTGGTTTCTTCTTTTACAATCAGTGGCACAGTGAACACCCTTCTGCATACATCTTAGTACAGTAACATCCTTTAGCTTACGTCTTTGTAGGATACGGTCCTAGGGGTGGAATTGTTAGCTGAAAAGATATGTTCAGTTAACACAATGATAAATATCCAAATTGTTATTCAAAAAGCTTACACATACTTTCCTTCCCACAGCAGTGTGGAGTGTGCACATGACATTTCTGGCTACCAGAGCTTAGTTAGGACCAAAGGGCAGTCAGCATCCCCCGCCCCCCTCTTTTTCAACAGAGGTTAAGCAAGTCTCCACGCATCGAAAAAAGCACACGGATGTGAAAGTATGTGGATCCTCGCATTAATCTCAGACTTTTTGCCTTTTTTACTTAAATCTTTGGGTGACAGCAAATAGGTGTTAATTTCATAGGATCACAGCCTTTTAGATTCAGGTACACTCAGAGCCTCATAGGATGGTTGGGAAAACTCAGGTCCAGAAAGGGCAAGAGACCAGTCCAAGTTCATATGATCATTTCCTAGCTGAACCCAACTGGTGAAGGCATTGAGTGATTTAAAACCTGGCTCTGTGTTTGGACTGCGGGTGGCTGTTCCACTGGCATCCCTATTGCCCGAGGATGCTTATGGAGCCTGTGACCAACACAGAGAGGCACTGTGACCATGTACAACCTGTGTTTAGCTCCTGTGGAGTATGGCAGAGGTGGCTGGCTGTATAGCATGTAGCTTCTTAGATAATGACTGTAAGATACTGAAAATATCCTTTTGGGTTTTGGCTGAATAATATTTAAGGATTTTGAAACAGTGACTTAATTGTGTTTTTATGTAATTGATGGCATTGTAATAAAATGTATTGAGACACCACATCAGCATTTTTCTAACTGTTCCTTGGAGAAAAATATGCTCATATGAAAATGGTTTCTTCACTTTCCACTCATAGAATTAAAAAAAAAAAAAGTTATTGTGCTTCCATGGAATTATGGTGCCCAGAGATTCTCTAATTTTGAAGTGTTTTCCTCTCTGGACTTGGCCTAAATAATACAAGGATACCTCGCCTTTCCAAATTGGGTTGCCCCTAGTTTTGGAAGCAATGGCAGTGGAATGAAGGGCCTGCTGTGTGCAGAAATTGGTGCAGAATGCTGCCTGGGCACATTTCAGGAAAGTTCCATACACTGATAGCCCAGCAGTGATAGGCCAGATGCTGTGGCCTGCAAACCCGGAGCCCCTGCTTTAGTCACTTCTTGTTCAGGCTTTATGCCTCTGCACGCTGCACGCTGCTTTGAGTTTGGGAGGTGGTGGAAGGAAAGTTCTTTCAGTGCCGCACAGGAATAGCTTCAGTTTCTGAAAGTTGTGTCTGAATTTGAAGCCTTTGCAATTTTACATTGGCATCAGATAAATCAGGATATTTAAATAAATGGTATTAGTTTTCCTCATCTTGACATGATTGTATGGGGAAGTTTAAGTCAACTGTCAGTATTCATTTTGTTTCAAATTTCGCAGCTTAAAGTTTCATTCTGAAGAGTCAAATTGTAAACATTAAAAATAAAAATTCAAACCATTGATTTCTAATTATAGAAAGCTCACAGGTCTACAAAATTAAAAAATCATCATAATAATGTTTTCAAAGCATCATTGGTTACCCTCCTAGCAGCTTTGGTTCCATTTGCTCCTCACAGTAGACTGGTGATGTATGGGCAGACCCCAGGTCTGGCTGCTGTGAATTGACACAGGGCCAGAGAGCCAGCATCAAATTGTGTGCTTCAGAGATGCTTTCTCCTCCTGCACTTGGTTGTGAAGACCTCCCCACCGCCCCATCCCCCCGGCTTCTGATCTCTAGCCCTCTTGTTGACCCTTTCCCACCAATCCCGAGTGCAGTATGACACCAGAGGCCACTCCATTGTGTATGGAGGGGTCACCCACAGAAGACACTGCAGCCTCTCCAGGAGCCCTGTGTATGTGTGTTTGGTGGCAGGGGTGGGGGGGTTGGGCAGCAGGTGTACAGCAGCAGCTGCTGCCTTCATCACGTGGGAGAAAACACCTTCCCAAGGTGTGTGACGGTGTGGGAAGGTTATTGTGGACTGAGTTTTCCATCCGGGGGTAGGAGACTGTGGTGGGTCTACCGTGATATGTCTGTTGGGCAGAAGCCAGGCTCTTCCTGTGGTCTAGATATTGCCCTTTCTTAGAGCTCATCGTGGGTCTACTAATGTGGAGTCATCTGGGTATTCATAAACCATTGCTGCAAGCAGAGATAAATCTAATGCTCTCTCACTTTGTAGAGTTCTTCGACATTGAATCCCCTGTAGAGGTGAACAACAAAAACCACCACAAAAGTGAAGAATAAAATGAAAGAAAAATGTGCATCGACAGAATTATGTTTTGTCTTTTTACTTAAATAGCAAAGCTTATGTGTCTTGATGTCTGGAAAAAATTGGACTTTTTTACAATTAAACCTACTTACAAGAGCTCATTATTGAATCATAGCATTTGTTTTCTAATTTTTAAAGCCCTCCAAATTATTGAATAGTAAAGATCACCAAATTCCTGCAATGGAGGCTGATTGTTAAACTTTACTCCAAGGAGTTGAGGGGGAGATGACATCAATGTGCTAATGGGCTGGGTTGGGCACTTCTCTGCTGCAAGAGGAGGACCGTGCCTTTGGCATCTGGTACTACGGACATTCACTCCTTTGGGCTTATCTCAGCACTCAATAGGAGAAGGCTTGTTTAAAACAATTTCCACGTGAGAGAAACACTCTTAACTCAATGTTGCATGAAAAAAGCAGGTTTCTGAATACAGTACAAACCCAACACACTCACACACATGCACGAGTTATAATACAAAAAGAAAAAGAAAGAAATACCTCAAAATGTCTTTTTTCTTCTTTATTCTTTCTTCTACATGCCTTTTTTATTTTCCAAATTTTCAACAGCAGACATATATTGCTAACCCTTGGACCTGATGTTCATGGTGTCTTGTCTCAGAGACCTTTGTGGCCAGGCAGAAGGTAACTAAATAATTCATTTCATTTATTCATTCATTCATTTACTCACTCATTTATTCATTCATTCAAAAATTAAATACTCCTTTTTCTCCTGGCCTCAACCATTTCTCTGTCTCTCTCTCTCACACACATACAACCTTAAGGGAAAGCAGTGCTGTCCACATTGGGGCTGCTGTTGCAGGGAGATGAGAGGTTAAAAAGTCAGTATTATATGCTTTTGACCTTGCTGTCTGACTATAGTCAGGACCTTCGAGTTTACTGGACCTGAGTCTGTTTCATGCGTATACCTGGGTACAGGTGGGTTTTCATGAAGTTCTAGGCAGAGCCCGAGGCTACAAATAAGGCTTAGTAAGAGTAACCAGAAGTGCACTCACTAGGTGGGCAGTTTTTTAAAAATAGCTTAGAAAGGTGCTTGTATTCGGCATGTGCACAGGGTGCTGAGAGGTTATAAGGTAGAACTCCGGCTGGTGTGGGAGCCGGAGTGAGATCCAGCCCTGCCTGTCTCCAGGTCAGCCTTAAGCAAGGGCCTTTGCCTCCTCAGCATTGTCATTACCTGTCTCTACATTGGCATGGTTAATCAGGTTCAGAGGATTATTTTAGAATTTAAGGAGCTAGGTAGAGGAGGGGGGACTATGAAACAAAATTATAAAATACATTTTGCTTGTATGTTATTGCTGTCATCCTTCAAGACCAACATCATTTTACATTCTTTATGTATTGAAGAATGTAAGATAGTACACTGACACTTGCCTACTACAGATGGGGAGTGACCATTATGAGGCTGCCCGGATGGACAGCCTGTCCTAGCCCATGCTACCCATCTCAGTACGATCCTTAGGGAAGGGGACTCTGCCCCCTGCTCCTTTGCTCATCTCAGAGTTCAACATTGCTCAGGACACAGGAACATCCTGCAGCCAGAGAAAAATGTTTCCAGAGTCTGGACACAAATGCCCAGACCTACAGCTGAACCCAGGACTTCTTAGTGTAATTAACCTAGTCAGGGAGATTCACAAACTGGCGCTGCCTCCCTGCAGCCTGTGTGTGCTGTAGACTCAGGCAGTGTGTTAATTACAACAACCTGTAAAAGCTTAAGTACAGGGAGAGGTCAGTTATTTGAGTCATCCCGAGCAGATTCCTCCTCTCCAGAAGGGCAGGTCAGGAAACTTGTAACCCCCAACAGGAGAAGAACTGCAGATACTGTCCCTTGCAGGTGGGCCCAGAGCATAGGGCAAATCTCTCACTCCAGGTAGTTGGATCTCAGAAAGATGTTTTTTGGTTGACCCATCTTTTTTTTTTTTTTTTAATAGTTAAATAAATAATCTTCACACAATGGAATATTACAGAGCTGTAAAAATGAAAGAACCTGAACCACCTACAACACCAGAGATGGATCTTAGAAACATAGTAAGAATAGGTGAAGCACGTCAAAGAAGACTGTATATAGGAGCAGTTACTTTATAAAGCTCAGAAGTAAACATGAACCTAGTATTGTTTGGGGTAGATGCATTTGTATCCAGACAGTAGTTACCTACCTCCTCTGGTGGTAATATGATTATCAAGTTGGATCCTAGCTCACAGATATTTGTTTTGTTATTATACTTAAGAACCTACCTATATATATTTCATATACTTATATGTGTATCAAACATTACCTGAGAAAATGTTTCAGGGTGTGGTCTCCCTGAACCTTAAGGTCATTTCCAGCTCTAAGCTCTGATTTTTGAGCCACACTGTAGCAATTATATCTTAGTTTAGGGAGATTTGGTGAGAAACTCTATCGCTTCTATCAGCTGTTTGTTTTGGAAAGAATTAGGAATGAAGGGCCGATCCCTACTCTCTCTGGGGGCTACATCTTGAGAGTCCATATATGTCATTGAGTTAATGGATTCTGCCTTGTACCCCTATCAGCTTATTTTTTAGCAGCTTGAGTAGAAGACTTGTTTCAGTGATGGTTGTGCTTTCGAGGGTGAGAAAAAGCATTTTGCTGTTGTTGTTATTGTTGTCATGGTGGCTTTTTTCCCCTCTCATTCAATGGGCTCTCAGTAGAAACTTGCTCTATGCCAGGCGGTGCTTTAAGGACCACGAGCACCTGGCGGGTGAGCCCGGGCATCTTTGAGGCCTGTCTATCTCACCTGTGCAGAGACATCAGGCTTCTATACAGGTGGTCTTCCGTGGCTCAGGTGAGAAGTGCAGGTTAAGAGGCCAGGATTCACCATGCCCACCTGGATATGCTAACTTTGGGGTGTCAGCCATTTTCACTCTAGTGTGGTTGTGTCTCACTGAGTGATTTTATATATATGAATATAGCTTTTTAATTCCTGATGAAACCTTTAAAATATTTATTGGAAACCGTGATTTATGCCCAAAATTCTTAAAGGAAAAAAAAAATACTTTTCTATATTTTTGGATAGAAAGCTTTTGTGTTTATAGCATTCTTCTTTTATCTGTAGCCGAGCCGGCACTCTTGGCAGCAGCTATTCATAGCTTGATTGTTTCTGTAGTGTTGCTAAGTTTTTAGGTGGTGATCCGCACTTTACTTAAGTCTTGTTCTTTTTCTGTACAGGAACAAACTATGTGACTTTTAACAGGGGACAGTTTTGATGCCTGCTTTTGTATCCAGATGTACTCACCCAGTATAAGCAACTCCTCAGGTCCCTAGTATCTGGCTCATATGATCATCGAAGAGACTGAGCTGAGATTAATTAGATGCATTTAGCTGTGGCACCAGGCTGGTAGGAGTGTCCGTGGGCTGCAGGAGAGACCCAAAAGGAGGCACCAGAGATGCTATAAAGCTCTACTCTTGGGACTAGGTGTTTGCTACAATATTGGTGACCAGATCGTTTCCTTCTGATAATGGAGATTTCATCATTTAGAAATGGCAGGTTAAGATACTTTTATTGAATGAACTTCCTGCTAAGTTTCTGAGCCATAGTTGGGTTTATGACATAATTGCTCTACATGTTGATACCATCTTTTATCATAATTGTTTTTCATTGTTTTTAATAAAGGGATAAAAATAATAGGAGACATTTTAGAAAGTGGGATTTTTTTGTTCTTTTATTCATGATACTAAAAATTACCCAAAATAAGATATTTTACAAAAAAGGATTTTGTTCCAAAAGTGACTAATTTAAATCAGCTTATACAATGAACTTGCTAATGATCCTCAGTCTAGAGGAGTGTAATGCTTTTATACTGTTATCATTTTTTATGAATAGAATTATACAAAAAGTTCCTATTGTGTTGTACAGTGAGTTTCACACAACCATCCTTTATCAACAGATGGCAACCAGCACATGAAAAATAATTAAAAAATAAAATGAAAAGAAACCGAGAATGAATTAAAGTGCTTCTTTGCGTTCTGATCTGCATTTTTGGTTTAGAATTTTTATGGTGAATTGCCATATTATCTGTTATATCAGTTTACAATGAGGCTCCTATCAGACATAAAACAGATTTATAATACCATTAAAATACAATATCAAAGAATGAATAAGCAATTCAATAAAATTACAATAACACAAAGATAAAATGAAAGCCTTTTCAATAACAGTTTTATGCAAGAACATTTTGCAGATAAATATGTGTTTATAGATCTTTTAAATGTACATTTATTATACTGTTCCTAATAGAGCCACAGGGGTTAATTTTTCCTGTGTGTTGTCTTTTATAAGTGGTTTAAAAGCTAGCTGCAAAACTCTTCAATAGATTGTTTTGAATCTTTGAATTGATTTTGGTAAAGGGAGCTTTTACAGTCCTGCAGCTGAATGTTCACACACAAACGAGTCAATATGGCCAGGCCCCCTTATGGGTGGGGCTGTGGGGGAGGGGCGGGTAGAGGAGCCTCACGGCCACCTGGGACCTGGACATGAAAGAGAAGCGGAGGGAAAAGTTTATGCATGAAGTTTGATTTTGTGCTCTTTCTACCCCGGATGTTCAGGTCTGATTTCCGGAAGGAAAGTTAAAAAAAAAGAAGCCAAAGGATGACAGGCTCCCCTTCTAGGAATGATAGGGCAGGAGGTGGGGACGGCTGCAGCAGGTCTGTTGGGCTGTGCTGTGCTCACACCTGGCTTGGTGAGTCTTAATGACACATGTTTCCTTTCTTTGCCTCTAATTGAGCACAGAGCTCCCCAGGCCTTCTATGGTGCTTGCCATGCTTGGCCAGTAGGGTCAGTGTGGCAGGAAATTTGGGGTAAGGATGTAAGGATCAGGAGACATTGCAGGTAGGTTCTGAATCCCCAGCAGGGCCTGGGAGGCAGGGCGAAGCCAGTGTCCCCTAACTCTTTGCATCTCTCAAGGCCAAGAG